>NC_141554.1:63195147-63346911 GCF_021556685.1 Rattus norvegicus
AACAAGGGGGGGAGGATGGTGAGGGGAACACCCATAAAGAACGGGAGGGGGGAGGGGGATGTTTGCCCGGAAACCGGGAAAGGGAATAACACTCGAAATGTATATAAGAAATACTCAAGTTAATAAAAAAAAAAAAGAAAGAAATACCCACTTTAATAAAGATGGAAAAAAAAAAAAAGAGGCTCAGCCTTCCACAAAAGAATTCTCAGGTTACTTAAGATGTCCAACCAAAGTCAATCAAGACCAATTAAAGAAAAACTTGAGATCCAGGTGTAGTAGCACATACCTCAGAACATTGAAGCAGGAGGAATGTGGGTTCAAGAATGGCTTGTAGTAAACAGCAAAACCGTGGCTCAGAAACTGGTGATTAAAACATTAAAGAAAAGCAATTACCTTTGGTAAGAAGAAGGCATATGTGAATTGGCAATTGTAAGAATTTGCATGTTCTGCTCCATAGATCCTGTACTGAGAGTGACCCCATCCTAGATCTTCTTTGTAAGAAGGCACTACAGTTTCAAAGTTCTAAACAAACAAGATGGCCATTCAAACAAAAGAGTTTAAGCAAGACTTCCATTCAAAAGAAAACTAATGCAGTCTCTATAAATTAAACTGGTGAGAGCACTGGACAGGCAGGATGCTGCCACCACTCTTCTCACCGAATGTCTCAGACATCATTGCTGTGACTGGTGAGGAAGGGAGAGCTAGGCAGAAGCTCTGAGGACTATTCTCTGTAGTAAGGTCTAAGTGGTCTAGCTGGCTGCTTATCATAAGTGTTTCTAACTGAAAGGTATAAGCAAACCATCATAAAATACTCCTGAATGGAAAGACCAATCCTGATGTTATTCCTCCTTCTAATACCAGAACTCAAAACTTGGACACTGTTGAAGGATTGGCAAACTAAGCATCTGATAATCACATTTTTGGTAAAAATGTAATAGGCCATTAAAGTGTGAGGGAAATGAGGTCTCATGACACTGTCACCCACATTTGGCAAAAGTTTGAGAAAGGGGCAGGAGACACTCACATCCCATCCTGTGAAATAGGTACATGCCTGTTACCACATTCCTCAATTCCTAGGAAAGCAACGACCATGAAGCTCGTTCTAGCACAGAGCAGGCTACAGCATAAGGGCAGGGTAGGAGTTTTCTGTATAGAAAAGAATGACTCAAGGAAATGAACAACTTCTCAGTTTGTGTCTTACAGAGAGTACAGACATCATGTTTTCTCAGTTTGTGTCTTACAGAGAATACAGATACCATATTTTTGGAACTCTTAGCACAGTGGCTTGATTTTCAAATGTGTCGCCTTATTTTCACCCATGAGGCAGCCACACATTATAATTTCTGAGCACGTGACATCACATGATTTCTTCGGTAAGTTCCAAGGTAGACTCTGCTCTCCTGGAACTTGTAATCCTGAGGTTTCCAACCTTAAAACGTTCAGCACAGCCACAGGCTCCCTTGATTTTGTGGTTGTTGAAAACAAACTCACTGGAGAGTTTGTCTTCCCCATTGTCCATCTTTGTTCCTAACAGGGTTAGCTGGGCTTTCTTCTCGATGAACACTTGGACTCCCATCTTGAATAACTTCTTCATCAGAATCTCCTTTTGTCTTTATATACTCCAGGCTATAAAAGAGGCCATTATAGCCCCTGGTTCACATGCTCACTTTTAGATGCAAATGCTCTGGCTTGTCTTTTTTGGTTTTTTGTTTGTTTGTTTGTTTTGTTTTCATTCTTTTTAAACTGAATGGCTTGATACTGCCATTCAATTATGTGTCTTTTTTTTAATCTTTATTAACTTGAGTATTTCTTATTTACATTTCGATTGTTATTCCCCTTCCCGGTTTCAGGGCCAACATCCCCCTAATCCCTCCCCCTCCCCTTCTCTATGGGCTTCCCCTCCCCATCCTCCCCCCATTGCTGCCCTCCCCCCAACAATCTAGTTCACTGGGGGTTCAGTCTTAGCAGGACCCAGGGCTTCCCCTTCCACTGGTGCTCTTACTAGGATATTCATTGCTACCTATGAGATCAGAGTCCAGGGTCAGTCCATGTATAGTCTTTAGGTAGTGGCTTAGTCCCTGGAAGCTCTGGTTGCTTGGCATTGTTGTACATATGGGGTCTCGAGCCCCTTCAAGCTCTTCCAGTTCTTTCTCTCATTCCTTCAACGGGGGTCCTATTCTCAGCTGGCTTGTCTTTAAGAAGTTGTTTTATCTTGTTCACAGCAGAGGGGTTCAGCATGAGTCTGCCAGTGAGTTGCTATTTCCTTTTACTCACAGCCTGCACTACGGCATGGAACAAGGAAGCTGACTTGTTCACCTCACGGCACCCACAGCCTCTTGCTGGAGCATGGGGCCTCACCTTCTTTCCATGGACACGGCGGGTCTCATCAACTACTTTTATATTTTTGGTTGTGAGCCTAGCCTTTAACGGCTGAGCCATCTCTCCAGCCCTATCAACTACTTTTAAATATTCACCTTATCACACCTGATTTTATGTGAACTTTCAAGATGTTGGGAGGTGATAAGTTTGCATTGTCTGAAGAATACTGGCTCTATTTGGTACTTTATCAACTATGAAATCCATGAATTACAAAAGCACTAAATGGGGAATGAATGAGTATATATTGAACAGGCCTCCTAATGCAGTATAGTAGCCACTGGCAAATTTTAAATAAGGATCATCTCCAGATCACAAAACTATCTGTCATGAGGTTCTCCCTTTCTAACCTAAGTTCAAACTGCTATGTGCTGAGACAAAAAAGGATCAAGAGATATTATTCTTCACTTTGCAAGCGATGCAGTTGGTGAATATGCAGCTAAACAATATATTTATCTACTGTTGGTTATATTTTTCAAGACAGTGGTTTTTAACTGGGAGTATTTTGCTCCTCAGCAAACATTTCAAATGTTTGAAGACATTTTTAATTATCTTAAATTACCTGTAAGATGCTACTAGTTATGAGAAGGTACAGTCCAGAAAGCTTTTCATATTGTTTAATTTGCATGCCCTTGCAGCAAAGAATTATCTGGACTAATATATCAATAGTGACTATGATGAGAAATTCTTTGCTACAATGAAGGGATAAGTTAACCAATTGTGTACAGGACATATATCCTGAACAGCAATCTTTATTTCCTTTGTGTTTACCTGGAATAGTTGCCTTAAAAATACTCATATGGTTCTATCCCTTTTCTTTTTTAGATGTTTAAATCCAACGATTCATTGATGACATATTCAATCAGCTTAAAAATAGTTGAATCCTTATTCAATCTTTCAAAAATCCCCATGTCACTTGCTTTCTTGCACTTGGTAAATTTATCTATACATGGATAGCTTTCACTTTTTGTCTTTCTGCAAAACCCTCTTGTGATCAAAGGATTATTTGTTATTCTGAATTTCTAGTAGTGATATGCATATTTGCTCAGTAGCACCTTTGTAATCAAATGAATGAACATAACTGTAGAATATGGTACATGTTCAAGTTCTTAACTTCTCTAAGTCTTGAGTTACTATTGATCAAATAGTGAACTTACTCTTAATCCATTTCAGAAACAGGGAAGAAATAAAGAAGCTTATTTACTCTGCTTAAAATGTTCACAAAACAGCAAAAAAAAAAAAAACAAACATTTTTTTTTCAAATTTAAGTGGCATATTTCATTAAACCTCTTGTATTAACATTCAAGAGAGTATCTCAAATTAAATGGATTAAAATTAATACCAGATTTTCTTTTCAGCGGTTATTGGTTTTGGTACAAATAAAACAATGGATGTCTGGCAAACAGATTTTTCATTTTAATTATCTAAGGATTACAGTGATTTCCGTATCCAACTAGTCTCTCAGGTATACCCATAACATTAAGGAGTCAAATAAATCTTGCTAGATATATAAGTAGTATGTACTAAGAAACCTCTCCATTTATAACAGTTATAACTCCTTACACAAGTAAATGATATATCCAATGATATCACAACAACTATGTGTTAATGTCTCTTAATACTTTCTTAGGATGAAATTTTAACTATCAGATCAAATGAAATCAGTAAGGATTACTATGTCTGTCCCCCACTACATGTAGAGTAGTTTAAGATGGTTAAATTGAACGTTTTTCCCACACAGCATACATCTCAATGGCAAACCATATATAGACTATGGACTAGTTGAATTTAAAAGAGTACAATTTTTTTTTATTAACTTGAGTATTTCTTATATACATTTCGAGTGTTATTCCCTTTCCCGGTTTCCGGGCAAACATCCCCCTCCCCCCTCCCCTTCCTTATGGGTGTTCCCCTCCCAACCCTCCCCCCATTGCCGCCCTCCCCCCATAGACTAGTTCACTGGGGGTTCAGTCTTAGCAGGACCCAGGGCTTCCCCTTCCACTGGTGCTCTTACTAGGATATTCATTGCTACCTATGGGGTCAGAGTCCAGGGTCAGTCCATGTATAGTCTTTAGGTAGTGGCTTAGTCCTTGGAAGCTCTGGTTGCTTGGCATTGTTGTACTTTTGGGGTCTCGAGCCCCTTCAAGCTCTTCCAGTTCTTTCTCTGATTCCTTCAATAGGGGACCTATTCTCAGTTCAGTGGTTTGCTGCTGGCATTCGCCTCTATATTTGCTGTATTCTGGCTGTGTCTCTCAGGAGCGATCTACATCCGGCTCCTGTCGGTCTGCACTTCTTTGCTTCATCCATCTTGTCTAATTGGGTGGCTGTATATGTATGGGCCACATGTGGGGCAGGCTCTGAATGGGTGTTCCTTCAGTCTCTCTTTTAATCTTTGCCTCTCCCTTCCCTGCCAAGGGTATTCTTTTTCCTCATTTAAAGAAGGAGTGAAGCATTCACATTTTGATCATCCGTCTTGAGTTTCGTTTGTTCTAGGGATCTAGGGTAATTCAAGCATTTGGGCTAATAGCCACTTATCAATGAGTGCATACCATGTATGTCTTTCTGTGATTGGGTTAGCTCACTCAGGATGATATTTTCCAGTTCCAACCATTTGCCTACGAATTTCATAAACTCGTTGTTTTTGATAGCTGAGTAATATTCCATTGTGTAGATGTACCACATTTTCTGTATCCATTCCTCTGTTGAAGGGCATCTGGGTTCTTTCCATTTTCTGGCTATTATAAATAAGGCTGTGATGAACATAGTGGAGCACGTGTCTCTTTTATATGTTGAGGCATCTTTTGGGTATATGCCCAAGAGAGGTATAGCTGGATCCTCAGGCAGTTCAATGTCCAATTTTCTGAGGAACCTCCAGACTGATTTCCAGAATGGTTTTACCAGTCTGCAATCCCACCAACAATGGAGGATTGTTCCTCTTTCTCCACATCCTCGCCAGCAACTGCTGTCACCTGAGTTTTTGATCTTAGCCATTCCCACTGGTGTGAGGTGAAATCTCAGGGTTGTTTTGATTTGCATTTCCCTTATGACTAAAGATGTTGAACATTTCTTTAGGTGTTTCTCAGCCATTCGGCATTCCTCAGCTGTGAATTCTTTGTTTAGCTCTGAACCCCATTTTTTAATAGGGTTATTTGTTTCCCTGCGGTCTAACTTCTTGAGTTCTTTGTATATTTTGGATATAAGGCCTCTATCTGTTGTAGGATTGGTAAAGATCTTTTCCCAATCTGTTGGTTGCCGTTTTGTCCTAACCACAGTGTCCTTTGCCTTACAGAAGCTTTGCAGTTTTATGAGATCCCATTTGTCGATTCTTGATCTTAGAGCATAAGCCATTGGTGTTTTGTTCAGGAAATTTTTTCCAGTGCCCATGTGTTCCAGATGCTTCACTAGTTTTTCTTCTATTAGTTTGAGTGTGTCTGGTTTGATGTGGAGGTCCTTGATCCACTTGGACTTAAGCTTTGTACAGGGTGATAAGGATGGATTGATCTGCATTCTTCTACATGTTGCCCTCCAGTTGAACCAGCACCATTTGCTGAAAATGCTATCTTTTTTCCATTGGATGGTTTTGGCTCCTTTGTCAAAAATCAAGTGACCATAGGTGTGTGGGTTCATTTCTGGGTCTTCAATTCTATTCCATTGGTCTATCTGTCTGTCTCTGTACCAATACCATGCAGTTTTTATCACTATTGCTCTGTAATACTGCTTGAGTTCAGGGATAGTGATTCCCCCTGAAGTCCTTTTATTGTTGAGGATAGCTTTAGCTATCCTGGGTTTTTTGTTATTCCAGATGAATTTGCAAATTGTTCTGTCTAACTCTTTGAAGAATTGGATTGGTATTTTGATGGGGATTGCATTGAATCTGTAGATTGCTTTTGGTAAAATGGCCATTTTTACCATATTAATCCTGCCAATCCATGAGCATGGGAGATCTTTCCATCTTCTGAGGTCTTCTTCAATTTCTTTCCTCAGTGTCTTGAAGTTCTTATTGTACAGATCTTTTACTTGCTTGGTTAAAGTCACACCGAGGTACTTTATATTATTTGGGTCTATTATGAAGGGTGTCGTTTCCCTAATTTCTTTCTCGGCTTGTTTCTCTTTTGTATAGAGGAAGGCAACTGATTTATTTGAGTTAATTTTATACCCAGCCACTTTGCTGAAGTTGTTTATCAGCTTTAGTAGTTCTCTGGTGGAACTTTTGGGATCACTTAAATATACTATCATGTCATCTGCAAATAGTGATATTTTGACCTCTTCTTTTCCGATCTGTATCCCTTTGATCTCCTTTTGTTGTCTGATTGCTCTGGCTAGAACTTCAAGAACTATTTTGAATAAGTAGGGAGAGAGTGGGCAGCCTTGTCTAGTCCCTGATTTTAGTGGGATTGCTTCAAATTTCTCTCCATTTAGTTTAATGTTAGCAACTGGTTTGCTGCATATGGCTTTTACTATGCTTAGGTATGGGCCTTGAATTCCTATTCTTTCCAGGACTTTTATCATGAAGGGGTGTTGAATTTTGTCAAATGCTTTCCCAGCATCTAATGAAATGATCATGTGGTTCTGTTCTTTCAGTTTGTTTATATAATGGATCACGTTGATGGTTTTCCGTATATTAAACCATCCCTGCATGCCTGGGATGAAGCCTACTTGATCATGGTGGATGATTGTTTTGATGTGCTCTTGAATTCGGTTTGCCAGAATTTTATTGAGTATTTTTGCGTCGATATTCATAAGGGAAATTGGTCTGAAGTTCTCTTTCTTTGTTGTGTCTTTGTGTGGTTTAGGTATAAGAGTAATTGTGGCTTCGTAGAAGGAATTCGGTAGGGCTCCATCTGTTTCAATTTTGTGGAATAGTTTGGATAATATTGGTATGAGGTCTTCTATGAAGGTTTGATAGAATTCTGCACTAAACCCGCTTGGACCTGGGCTCTTTTTGGTTGGGAGACCTTTAATGACTGCTTCTATTTCCTTAGGAGTTATGGGGTTGTTTAACTGGTTTATCTGTTCCTGATTTAACTTCGATACCTGGTATCTGTCTAGGAAATTGTCCATTTCCTGAAGATTTTCAAGTTTTGTTGAATATAGGTTTTTATAGTAAGTTCTGATGATTTTTTGAATTTCCTCCGAATATGTAGTTATGTCTCCCTTTTCATTTCTGATTTTGTTAATTTGGACACACTCTCTGTGTCCTCTCGTTAGTCTGGCTAAGGGTTTATCTATCTTGTTGATTTTCTCAAAGGACCAACTTTTGGTTCTGTTGATTCTTTCTATGGTCCTTTTTGTTTCTACTTGGTTGATTTCAGCTCTGAGTTTGATTATTTCCTGCCTTCTACTCCTCCTGGGTGTATTTGCTTCTTTTTGTTCTAGAGCTTTTAGGTGTGCTGTCAAGCTGCTGACATATGCTCTTTCCTGTTTCTTTCTGCAGGCACTCAGCGCTATGAGTTTTCCTCTTAGCACAGCTTTCATTGTGTCCCATAAGTTTGAGTATGTTGTATCTTCATTTTCATTAAATTCTAAAAAGTTTTTAATTTCTTTCTTTATTTCTTCCTTTACCAGGTTATCATTGAGTAGAGCATTGTTCAATTTCCACGTATATGTGGGCATTCTTCCCTTATTGTTATTGAAGACCAGTTTTAGGCCGTGGTGGTCCGATAGCACGCATGGGATTATTTCTATCTTTCTGTACCTGTTGAGGCCCGTTTTTTGACCAATTATATGGTCAATTTTGGAGAAAGTACCATGAGGAGCTGAGAAGAAGGTATATCCTTTTGCTTTAGGATAGAATGTTCTATAAATATCCGTTAAGTCCATTTGGCTCATGACTTCTCTTAGTCTGTCTACATCACTGTTTAATTTCTGTTTCCATGATCTGTCCATTGATGAGAGTGGGGTGTTGAAATCTCCCACTATTATTGTGTGAAGTGCAATGTGTGTTTTGAGCTTTAGTAAGGTTTCTTTTACGTATGTAGGTGCCCTTGTATTTGGGGCATAGATATTTAGGATTGAGAGTTCATCTTGGTTGATTTTTCCTTTGAGGAATATGAAGTGTCCTTCCTTATCTTTTTTGATGACTTTTAGTTGGAAATTGATTTTATTTGATATTAGAATGGCTACTCCAGCTTGCTTCTTCTGACCATTTGCTTGGAAAGTTGTTTTCCAGCCTTTCACTCTGAGGTAGTGTCTGTCTTTGTCTCTGAGGTGTGTTTCCTGTAGGCAGCAGAATGCAGGGTCCTAGTTGCGTATCCAGTTTGTTAATCTATGTCTTTTTATTGGGGAGTTGAGGCCATTGATATTGAGAGATATTAAGGAATAGTGATTATTGCTTCCCGTTATATTCATATTTGGATATGAGGTTATGTTTGTGTGCTTTCATTCTCTTTGTTTTGTTGCCAAGACGATTAGTTTCTTTCTTCTTCTAGGGTATAGCTTGCCTCCTTATGTTGGGCTTTACCATTTATTATCCTTTGTAGTGCTGGATTTGTAAAAAGATATTGTGTAAATTTGGTTTTGTCATGGAATATCTTGGTTTCTCCATCAATGTTAATTGAGAGTTGTGGTGTATACAGTAATCTGGGCTGGCATTTGTGTTCTCTTAGGGTCTGTATAACATCAGTCCAGGATCTTCTGGCCTTCATAGTTTCTGGCGAGAAGTCTGGTGTGATTCTGATAGGTCTGCCTTTATATGTTACTTGACCTTTTTCCCTTACTGCTTTTAATATTCTTTCTTTATTTTGTGCGTTTGGTGTTTTGACAATTATGTGACGGGAGGTGTTTCTTTTCTGGTCCAATCTATTTGGAGTTCTGTAGGCTTCCTGTATGTCTATGGGTATCTCTTTTTTTAGGTTAGGGAAGTTTTCTTCTATGATTTTGTTGAAGATATTTACTGGTCCTTTGAGCTGGGAGTCTTCACTCTCTTCTATACCTATTATCCTTAGGTTTGATCTTCTCATTGAGTCCTGTATTTCCTGTATGTTTTGGACCAGTAGCTTTTTCCGCTTTACATTATCTTTGACAGTTGAGTCAATGATTTCTATGGAATCTTCTGCTCCTGAGATTCTCTCTTCCATCTCTTGTATTCTGTTGGTGAAGCTGGTATCTACAGCTCCTTGTCTCTTCTTTTGGTTTTCTATATCCAGAGTTGTTTCCATGTGTTCTTTCTTGATTGCTTCTATTTCCATTTTTAATTCCTTCAACTGTTTGATTGTGTTTTCCTGGAATTTTTTCAGGGATTTTTGCGATTCCTCTCTGTAGGCTTTTACTTGTTTATTAATGTTTTCCTGTGCTTCCCTAAGTGTGTTCAGGTCTTTCTTAAGTCCTCCAGCATCATGATCAAATATGATTTTGAAACTAGATCTTGCTTTTCTGGTGTGTTTGGATATTCCATGTTTGTTTTGGTGGGAGAATTGGGCTCCGATGATGGCATGTAGTCTTGGTTTCTGTTGCTTGGGTTCCTGCGCTTGCCTCTCGCCATCAGATTAACTCTAGTGTTACTTTGTTCTGCTATTTCTGACAGTGGCTAGACTGTCCTATAAGCCTGTGTGTCAGGAGTGCTGTAGACCTGTTTTCCTCTCTTTCAGCCAGTTATGGGGACAGAGTGTTCTGCTTTCGGGCGTGTAGTTTTTCCTCTCTACAGGTCTTCAGCTGTTCCTGTGGGCCTGTGTCTTGAGTTCACCAGGCAGCTTTCTTGCAGCAGAAAATTTGGTCTTACCTGTGGTCCCGAGGCTCAGGTTTGCTCGTGGGGTGCTGCCCAGGGGCTCTCTGCAGCGGCAGCAACCAGGAAGACCTGTGCCGCCCCTTCCGGGAGCTTCAGTGCACCAGGGTTCCAGATGGTCTTTGGCTTTTTCCTCTGGCGTCCGAGATGTGTGTGCAGGGAGCAGTCTCTTCTGGTTTCCCAGGCTTGTCTGCCTCTCTGAAGGTTTAGCTCTCCCTCCCACGGGGTTTGGGTGCAGAGAACTGTTTATCCGGTCTGTTTCCTTCAGGGTCCGGCGGTGTCTCTGGCAGGGGTCCTGCCGCTCCTGGGCCCTCCCCCACGGGAGCCCAGAGGCCTTATACAGTTTCCTCTTGGGCCAGGGATGTGGGCAGGGGTGAGCAGTGTTGGTGGTCTCTTCCGCTCTGCAGCTTCAGGAGTGCCCACCTGACCAGGCGGTTGGGTCTCTCTCTCACCGGGTCTGGGAGCAGAGAGCTGCTCAAGAGTACAATTTTTAAGAATTACTTCTATTTCAGTAGAACATTATTCTTTTCTTACAAAGTGTAGAACAATTTTAGTTACTTTTGATCATATAGATTTAATTTAGAATCCCCTCATTGAGCAGAAAGCAATCATATATATTACATACATAAATTAATATACATATATATACACATGCAAATATAAATTAATAGACCTATATATACATACATATATAATAAACAAATATGTATATATGCTTCACTTTTAAAGTTTCTGCAAAGCCCTCTAATGATTGAGGAATTATTATTTCTGAATTACCAGTTGTGATGGGCATACTTGCTTACTAGCGCTTTAATGCCACATATATATACATATATATATATATCACATACATATAATTGTATATGTGCAATATACTTATATACATATTGCATATTAGAAATATAGTTTATATTATATATACATATACATACATACATACATACATACATACATACATACATACATGGTGAAAGGACCCAGATAGAAATGGAAGATCCACTTAAAATTCCCAGAATTTGGAGGCTAGAGAAAAAAGTCTTCCTAGGGTATATTGAGAAAAAGGGCATGCTATAATGAACATGCATACCCAGGAGGAACTGTAATATTTAGGGGAATAAAAACACAGGTTAAACTGAATTGTTACTACTCACATTGTCCATAAGGAACCTATACAAAAAGTGACAAAATGCATACCTCAAGGTTCTGCCAAATGAGAAAAAAATATTTTTTACCAAAGTCTGTCAAGGATTAACATCAGTGAGAATTAAATACAAACCTTCAAAATAATACCCAGAGAGTTAATCTAAAACAGCATACACCTTCATTACTCAATCAAAATTGAAAGTCCTACAGTGTTTCATTTTTTTTTTTTGAGTAGTGGTTCATATAAAATTATCCTATATTTCTTCATTAGGTTTCTAACTATTAGATACATAAGATACATAAGAACTTCCAATATTCCCTTACATTGGCCAACACAGTGATGATTTTAATGGGAAGGATACAGACACACTATGATCATTTTATTACAAATAATACATGAACCATTTGGCAAAATAATAAACTTATGTGACATACAGTATTTCAAAATACTAACCAAAATGCCTCTCCTCTCAAATGTGACTTGCACATAACTAACCAGAATTAGATAAGTAGATAAAAATGTCTTAGATGCCTACAAGACGTATTCAATCAAAGCAGAAAAAGAAAATAAAAATGGTGGGGCTGGAGAAGAGTTGATTACATGATTGTATTTTGAAATAGGTTTCCCAGATAAATCTTCTTTGAAAATAAATTGTATTTGTTTGAAAGCTTGAAGGGCATAAGATTATGAGCACTGTAAGTATCTAGGGTCAAAAGGAAGAAGACTGAGAAAACAATAGGTGTTGAAGGAACAAAATATGGTAGGTGTATTTGATGAACAGCAATAAGCCAGATATAAATCTTAAGTGCTTACAAACCCCAAATCAACAATAATAGAGTTAAAATCGTTTCTTTCACCATTAGATTAAGTAAGCCCAATAAATGAGATTTTTCACAGGCAAAGGATTTAGCCAAGTTATTTAGATATTATGACAGATTCTTGCAAGCTAAGATGATATATAATTCTCAGTGTTATGAGACACCAGAACTGTAAGGTAATTTAGTATTTTCAAGTAATGTAAAGTAGGATGGGAATTCAGTAGAAGATTTTGTCTGAGTTATAAGATTTGAGAAAGAGTATAATTTTTAATCTTTGATGGGTTTTTTTGAAGGCAATAAGAGATAAAATCTAATGGCTCTTTCATCTTTCTCTTTTTATCTAAATATTTATATTAAACAATAATTTCTTTTTCTGTACTTTCAAACTGATTTTTCAGAACATTTACTACTCGGAATATAGTTCAGAAACACTCTTTCTTTGGAAGTTTAAGCAAGATCCTCTTTCTGAGACATGACTATAAGACTAAGAGAAAATGTTTGTTTTAGTGAAAAGAAAATGCATTATTTTTCACTTTGAATGATCCGAATAATTGTCAATAATTTAGGACGAGAAAATCAAAGGAGGAGACAGATAAATTCTAACTAGATAGCCATTTTCTGCTTTATACTTCATGAAGCATTCTTTTTCCCATTAATTTTTTTTATTCACTTTACATCCAGATAGCATAGCAGACTCCCTGTCTTCCCCATCCTTTTGGCTCACACAGCTCCTCCTCCATTCCCCTCAGCTTCTCCTTAAGACCTTCAACTTAAGATCATAGTCAAACATACTTAGTTGTATGTTTAGGTATTCCATATTAACTGAACAGCCTTTTTTTCTCTTTCCTATTTTTTAAAGGATCTCTTAGAAAAATTTGACATGATTAACTGACTGTGACTTGGGAGCAGTTATGGTGAATTCAGTTTCACATTTTTCTTAATTTAAAATGAGAAACAAGAAAATGATACATTTTATTATCCAACTATATTTTACTTTCTTGCTAAAAAGATATGATTATTGCACTTGATCTAATTTGAAAACAAATGAGGCATGAGATCTCATGTTGCTCTTTCACAGTTGAAAACAACACCAAGTATTAACACAGTCATTAGTATTATACACAAGCTCTAATTCAGTCAGTTACTTATTTGTGGGATACCACACATTAAAGATAATATGATGATTTACAAAAATAAAGTCTGAAGCAGAACTGTGATAAAAATTCCTGTAGACCATTGACTATGCTATGCATTCTAGATATTCATTTAACAATGTATTCAACATGTATTAGCTACAGTTTTAGGAATGTTAGCTACTTTCATATTAATAGATAGATAGCAGATAGATAGCTAGTAAAACAAGTACTTTGAATTTTACTCAACACCTACAGGTTCAATATTCTCCTTCTTATAAAACATGGATTATAACAACAAAAATAAAGTTATAAATATATATTGGAAAAGTCAAAGGCATCAAATATCATAACCACAAAATTTATAAAAATAATTTCTCAGTAGTATACTATTTATAAAATTTTAAACTTCTAATTCCAATGGGAGCATAGAGTTGTCATTATGGAACTGATATTAGACCTCAAAAACATGAACTGTAAAACAAATATTACACATTAAAATGTAAATTTGGATTTCTATGAATCAATCTTTAAGTTAAGGAAATATGTGTTTGAATTCATAACTCTATGTACATATGTTCAGTCTTATGCTTATATGCATTTTCTTCTCCAACTTTTAAACAGTCTTATGTTTTAGTAGGTAATATATTAGAAACAATAATCCTGGTAGTCCTATCAAATGAGACTTTATGCCTTTGACTCAGTTATCAGTGTAATTTCTACAGTACAGTATATAAAATATTCTTAAGTTTATATCAAGGTATTTGTGACACTGTTAACTATTGATTCTCAAACTGGAAAATAATTTTCTCATTGTGCATAAACAGCAGGATCTGCATACTTGGTGACTGTCTGTACTTAAGGAATATGCTTCTGACACCTTGCAAGTAGAGGCCAACAATGTCTCTATTACAGAATATTCAAAACTTCCTCTCCTAAGACCATCAAATTAAAAATGTCAGTAGAAATATGACATGGGTCAATGGGTCATGTGTACTTGGTAGTTCCATGGCAACAAATTATTCTAGTAGGTACATTAAAACTCAAAGCAAAACATTTGGTAATATATTTAATACAATACAACTTAAATTATATCATATCAGCATACATTTAGTACAAAAATCAAAGAGATAATTTACTTTTTTTCTGAAATCCAGTGGGTATTCTACAATTTTATAACAGCTGAATTCAGATAAGACACATTTCTAGTCCTCTGTAGCTAATTCGAGCTACATTATTATGCACAAAGATTGTTTATAGTTTTAAATTTTCAAATGCTTATATATTAAATAGAGTAAAGATGATACTGATATAAATGATTTAGATGACCAAAAAGGAATACTATCTTCTTTTATGTATTCAACTATTGTGGTAGCTAGTATTATGTCAACTCACCCAAGTTAGAGTCATTAGAGAGGATGGAACCTCAATTCAGAAAATGCCTGAATAAGATGGGCTGTAGAGAAGTCTGTAGAGCATTTTCTTAATTAATGATTGATGTGAGCCCATTGTGGGTGGTGCAATCCCTGGGCTGGTGGGTCTGGGTTCTATAAGAAAGTAGGCTGACATTTACACAATGGAGTACTACTCAGCTACTAAAAACAATAACTTCATGAAATTCTTAAGCAAATGGATGGAACTAGAAAATATACTGAGTGAGGTAACCTGGACACAAAAGAACACATATAGTATGCACTCACTGATAACTGGATATCAGCCCCAAATCTCGGAATACCCAAGATACAATTCACAGACCATATGAAATGCAAGAAGAATGAAGACCAAAATATGGGTGAATCAGTCCTTCTTTGAAGAAGGAACAAAATATTCATGGGAAGAAATTCAGGGACAACGAGTGGAGCAGAGACTGAAGGAAAGGCCACCCAGAGACTGCCCCACTTGGGGATCCATCCCATATGCAGTCACCAAACCCAGTCACTATTGCTGATGCCAAGAAGTGTTTGCTAACAGGAGTCAGATATGGACTAAGAGGCTTTGCTAGAGTTTTACCAATACAAATTAAGATGCTTGCAGGTAACCATCAAACTGAGCTAAAGGACCAAAGGAGCCAAAGGGTTTGCAACCCCATAGGAAGAACAACAATATCAACCAACCTGACTCCCCAGAGCTCCCACATAATAAACCACCAACCAAAGAATAAACAGGGTCCGGACTTATGGCTCCAGCTGCATCTGTAGCAGAGGATGGCATTGTCTGGCATCAATAGGAGGAGAAGCCCTCATAGAAGCAGGGGGAGGGCTTTTGGGAGAGGGGAAAACCAGAAAAGGGGATAACATTTCAAATGTAAATAGGTAAACTATCCAATTAAAAATTAAAACAAAAACAAAAACAAAAACAAACAAACAAACAATCAAAAAACAAAAAAAAAATGGGAGGCTGAAAAAGCCATGAAGAACAAGCCAGTTAACAGCACCAGTCCATGGTATCTGCATTAGCTCTTGCCTCCAGGTTCTACCCAGTTGAGTTCTTGCCCTGACTTTGTTTGATGATGACCAGTGACATGAAAATGTAATCCAAACAAACCCTTTCCCTCACAGGTTACTTTGGTAACAGTGTTTCATCACAGCAATAGTAAACCTAACTAGGACAACTATCTTATTCACACTTTCATATTGATGTGAAATCTTATATTTGGAAACATCACTTCATATGAAATCTATTCACACTCTGAAGTTGTAATAATGCAATGTAATACAACCTTCATTTCATTTCAACAATTACAGCCAATGTCATGTCCTTAAAGACAAATATGGATAACAGCAGAAAATAAGTTTAATATTATTAAAGGAAGTGTTTTTCATAAGAATATTCCTAAATACCACCTTTTTATTTACTCAAAGAAATTATGACAAATTAGGACACACAAAATCTCCATTTAAACCAATAATCTTTTCTCTCTTTATTCACCCACACTTTCACTGATTGGCAGTGACTACATTGTTATAATTCAGTATAACACTGGTTACTCATTTGTGCCTTCCTTAGGACAGAGTCAGAGATCAATGGCTTAGAAACAGTATTATTAATTTTGATTTGTTTGCCTTTTTGTTTCAGATAGTCTGGAATTAATTTTGCTCTGAGAAAATTAATAAAAACAACAGGATTATTGAATTATTGGCAAGCTAATGATAATCAGACAATTACAAGAATCTAGAAGTCTATTTTTCCTGATTTGCTTACAGAAAAATGATACAATTATCATGAATATAAAACAAATGGAATAACTTTTGTCATTTTTACTATGTTAATGGAACTAAACAACTTTAAAATATTTGTTAAAATGTTGCATTTTTCTTTCAGAAAATAAAAAACATTGTTTTAATAATTTAATCTCTTGTTGAAATCCTTCCCACTACTGTGTATCATACCCAGGGTAAATGTAAAGAATGTGTGTTACATACCTTTATTACTTTCCATAGGATCTACTGTCAAATGGCCAGTTATTATTGTGAGTTTGATTCTGCTTTAAAAATTCAACATTGACACTTAAATACTAATTCTGATTACAACAGCAAAACCTTTTGATATTTCTCAATTTGCAGGAAATAGGAATCTTAAAATTGAGAAGAACAGATTGTCAAATGAAGCATGATGATAAGTGGTAAAATTCGTTTAAATATAGACCTATATGCCTCAAAAATTTTTACTAAAGAAGAACTATCTGCTCTATAAGAATAAATTATTGGTGGCATATAATACTTATGTATTCATAAAATTAAGTTGGCCAACATGGAGAAATGGCTTGGTGTTTAAGAGTATATAATTAGTACAATGGATCTGAGTCCGTTTCACAGCAGCAATGTTGAACAGTTTAAACTGTCAACCACTCTGGCTCCAGGGAATTCAGCACTCTCTACTCACCTTCATGGGCACAAATGTGGGATATATACACAAAAAGACATACACAGACAAACACATGCATGCACATGCGCAGGCACACATATACCTACACATACATAAATAAGCAATAACTATTAAAAATATATTTGCCTGTATTTCCAGAAAGCTACATGATTTTATCCATTAGTGGTTCTTTTATAGATGGACTTATCTCAGCTCTTTTTATAATTCCTTACTGTAAAAAGTTTATAGATGTCTTAGAAATTATGGTTAAATAATATGGGGTATATACTATTGACCACATTGATGCCTAAAGGTTTAGAATACTCAGAAAATAAACTGCCTAAGCCATCAAGTGTTAAATTTTAGTAAACCTCTACCAAGTAGTCTTAGGGTTCTTTATCAGAAGGTTGAAAATCTTACTATTTTCCATGTTAGCAAGTGAAGTGGTGTTAAATAATTGCCTCATCCTTGAAAAATAATGGTATTAATAAGATGATTTAGTCTTGACTACTAAGAAAGATTATCAAACTTTGAAACAGTTCTCTACTAATCTTTGATTCCTGACTTTAAATACTAATTAATTTCACTTCTCTATTTCACGCTATAATTTTGCAATCACAAACAAGTTTTACATATATAAGATAAAATATTTCTTCAATATGCGGGGAAAAGTAAGTTCAAAACACTGATAGGGTAGGAGAAATAGCAAAGCAGTTAATAGTGTTGGCTGTTCTTTTAGACGACCTAGGTTCTTGTATCAATACCCATAGGGTGGTTCACAATAGTCTCTAAGATCAGTTTCAAGTGATCTGATTCCCTCTTCTGAACTGTTACTCTGCACACGTAGTACACAGGCATATATGCAGGGAAACACACATCCACATAAAACATTTAAAGACCAAAGAAAATAATTATGAAAAAAAACATAAAGATTTCTTCAAAGAAATAGCTTTTGGTTCGTTGATTCTTTGTATCATTCACGCTCCTTCTGTCCCTGAGTTTGACTATTTCCTGCCCTTAACTCTTCTTGGGTGTGTTTGCTTCTTTTTGTTCTAGAGCTCTCAAGTGTGATGTTAAGTTGCTAGTGTAGGAGCTCACCAGTTTCTTTACTAGGGCACTTAGAGCTATGAATTTTCTCTTAGCAGAGCTTTCATTGTGTCCCAGATATTGGAGTATTCTGTGTCATTATTTTCACCAATTTCCAGGAAGTCTTTAATTTCCTTTTTTTCTTCCCTGACCAAATTATCATTGAGTAGAGTGTTGTTCAGCTTCCATGTGTATGTGGGCTTTCTGTTGCTTTCATTGTTGTTAAAGACAAGTCTTATTCCCTATTGACCCAATAGGATGCATGGGATTATTTCATTCTCCTAGTATCTCTTAAGGCCTGTTTTGTGATTGATTTTATGGTCAATTTTGTAGAAGATACCACGGGGTGCTAAGAAGAAGGTATATTCTTCTGTTTTACAATGAAATGTTCTGTATATACTTATTAAATCCATTCAGTACATAACCTCTATTAGTTTCACTCTGTTTATTTAGTCTCAGTTTCAGTGATGAGAGTGGGGTATTCATGTCTCCCACTAATATTATGTGGGAGTCAGTGTGTATTTCAAGCTTTAGTAATATTTCTTTTATGATGTGAGTGCCCTTGCATTTGGGGCATAGATATTCAGAAATGAGACTTTTCTTGGTGGATTTTTCCTTTGATGAATACGAAGTGTCCTTCCTCACCTCAACTTTTGGTTGCAAGTTTATTTTATTGGATATTAGGATGCCAACTCCAGCTTGTTTTTTGCCACCATTTGCTTGGAAGACATTTTTCCATTCTTTTACTATGAGGTATTGCATTTATATTTTACTTGACCTTTTCACTTACAGCTTTTAACATTCTTCATTTTTTCTGTATATTTAGCGTTTTAATTATTATGCTATGAAAGGATTTTCTTTTTAGTACAATCCATTCGTTGTTCTAAAGGCTTCTTGTACATTTATGGCCATCTCATTCTTTATGTTGGGAAAGTTTTATTCTATGATTTTGTTGAAGATGATTTCTGGTCCTTTGAGCTGGGAATATTCCATCTGTTCTATTTCTATTATTCTTTTTTTTTCTTTTTTTTTTTTTTTTCGGAGCTGGGGACCGAACCCAGGGCCTTGCGCTTGCTAGGCAAGCGCTCTATCACTGAGCTAAATCCCCAACCCTTATTTCTATTATTCTTAGGTTTGGACTTCTCACTGTGTTATGGATTTCCTGGATGTTTTAGGTTAGGTATTTTTATGTTTTGTACTTTCTTTGACCATTGTGTCAATATCTTCTAAGGTATCGTCTTTGCCTGAGATGTTTTCTTCTATCTCTTGCATTCTGTTATTGATGTTTGCATCTGTAGCTCCTGACCTCTTTCCTAGGTTCCCCATTTCAAGAGTTGCCTCCATTTGTGTTTTCTTTATTGTCTTGACATCTATATTTTAGGCTTTCAACCGCTTTTTTAATTTCTTCATTTGTTTGATTATATTTTCCTATATTCCTTTAAGGGATTTATTTGTTTCTTTCTTTTGTTTATGTGTGTTTCCTATACTTCTTTCAGTGAGATATTCATATCCTCCTTAAAGAACTGTATTATCATCATGAGATAGGATTTAAGATCAGCTTCCTGGCTTTCAGATGCCCCACAAGTAAAGAATGGATACAGAAAATGTGGTTCATTTACCCAATGGAATACTATTCAGCTATTAAGAACAAGGGTATCATGGATTTTGCAGGCAAATGGAACTAGAAAATATCATCCTTAGTGATGTAACTCAGACCCAAAAGGACATGTATGGTATGAACTCACTAATAAATGCATTCTAGCTAAAAAAGTACAGAGTACCTAGGATATAATCCACAGAACTCAAGAAGGTTAACAAGCAGAAGGGCCCAAGTGAGCAAGCCTCAATACCTCTTGAGGGGCAGAAGAAAGCAGTCATGGGGGACAGAGAGATGGAGGGACCTGGTTAGGAGAGGGGACAGGGGGATCATGATCAGGTATTATGTGTTGGAGACAGGATCGCAGCCGGAAGGACCAGCACACTGAATATAAATATGCAACCTTGGGGAATGGGGAATGTACCAGAGACTTAGGAGGTGAGAGACTCTCAGAACTCAAAGGGAGAGATTATAGATGAAATGCTCAACAGTGAAGAGAGGGAACATGTAGTGTCCTCCTCCAATTGAAAGAGAAAGGGTATCAAGTGGAGGGATGGGTTTGCCATCCCACACTGAAAAACTCTGACCCAGAATTGTTCCTGTCTATAAAAACTACAGGGATAAAAGGAAATGAAGTCCAGTGACTGGCCCAACTTTGAAATCCATCTCAGGGGTGACTCCAAGGCCTGAAACTATTGCTGATGCCATGGTATGTTTTACAGACAAGAAACTAGCTAGCTGTTTGCCCTCAGAGCGGCACAACAAGCAGCTGATTGAGGCTGATACAGATACTTACACCGGATCATTGCACCTGTGGTTAAATTAGGCAAAGGCTGGTAGAAACTGAGGAGGAGTGTGACCCCATAAGAATAACAACAGTCTCAAATTATCTGGACCTCTGAGATCTCACAGAAACTGAGCCACAAACCAGTCAGCAACCACTAACTACTTTGAGGCTCCTGTCACATATACAACAGAAGACTACCTGATCTGGCCTCAGTGAGAAAAAATACACCTAACCCTAGAGTGATTTTAACTCCCAGGGAATTGGGGATGCTTGGTGGGGGTGATGGAGGTATAGGGGACATGCTCTAGGAGACAGGAGGTAGGAGAAATGGGATGAGAAACTGTGGGAGGGCAGAACTGGAGGGGGTAATGACTGGACTATGAAAAATAAGTGTAGGGGTTGGGGATTTAGCTCAGTGGTAGAACACTTGCATAGCAAGCGCAAGGCCCTGGGTTCGGTCCCCAGCTCCGAAAAAAAAAAAAAAAAGAAAAGAAAAGAAAAGAGAAAAATAAATGTAATAAATAATAAAAAAACATAATGATATTAGATAATACACTATATATTTCACTGGTTTTTGTTCTTTTGTTTTTGTTTTTGTTTTACTTTCTTTTTTAAAATTGGATATTTTTATTTACATTTGAAATGTTATTCCTTTTCCTAGTTTCCCATCCATAAGCTCCCTATCCCATCCTCCTCCCCCTCCTTCTAAAAGGGCATTTGTAACCCTTCGAAAACACCCCCCCTTCAACCTCCCAAAACTGATATTCCCCTACACTGGGGGAGGGTGTCCAGCCTTGGCAAGACTCAGGGTTTCTCCTCCCACTGATGCCCAACAAGGCCATCCTCTGCTACATACACAGATGAAGCCATAGGTCTGTCCATGTGTACTCTTTGGGTAGTGGTTTAGTCCCTGGGAACTCTGATTGGTTGATATTGTTGCTTTTATTGGGTTGGAAGAACCATCAGCAACTTCAATCCTTTCTCTAACACCTGTAATGTGTAGCCTGTTCTCAGTTAATGGTATGCTTCTACCATTAACCTCAGTATTTGTCACACTCTGGCTGAGCCTCTCAGGAGACAGCTATATCAGGCTACTGTTAGCATGCGCTTCTTGGCTTCATCAATATTGTCTAGTTTTGGAGGCTGTATATATATATGGGCTGGATCCTCAGGTGGGGCAGGCTCTTAATGGCCATTCCTTCAGTCTCTGCTCCAAACTTTACCTCAATATCTCCTTCTATGAATATTTTTGATTCCCACTTTTAAGGAGGACTGAATTATCTGCACTTTGGTCATACTTCTTCTTTAGCTTCATGTGGCCTGTGGATTGTATCTTGGATAGCTCAAGTTTTTGGGCTAATATGCACTAAACATGGAGTGCATACCATGTGTGTTTCTTAGGATTAGGTTACATCACTCATGATGATATTTTCCAGTTCCATCCATTGCCTATGAATTTCATGGAATCATTATTTTGATAGCTAAGTAGTATTCCATTATGTAGATATAGCATAATTTCCGTATCCATTCCTCTGTTGAAGGGCATCTGGGTTCTTTCCAGCTTCAGTTTATCATAAATAAAGCTGCTATGAACTAGTGGATCATGTGTCTTTGTTGTACATTGGACCAGTTTCTGGTTATATGCCCAGGAGTGGTATAGCTGGTCCTAAGGTAGTACAATGTCCAATCTCCTGAGGAAACACCAGATTGATTTCCAGAGTGGTTGTATCAGCTTGCAACTTCACCACCAATGGAGGAATGTTCCCCTTTCTTCAAATCTTCACAAGCATTTGTTCTCACCTGAGTTTTTGATCTTAGCCATCCTGATTGGTTTGAGGTGGAATCTCAGGTTTGTTTGGATTTGCATTTTCCTGATGACAAAGGAGGTTGAACATTTCTTCAGGTACTTTTCAGACATTCGATAATCCTTGGCTGTGAATTCTTTGTTTAAAAATATACCCCATTTTAACTAGGGTTATTTGGCTCCTTGGAGTTTAATTTATTGTGTTCTTTGTATATTTTGGATACTAGGCTTCTATCAGATGTAGGATTGGTAAAGATCTTTTCCCAATCTGTTGGTTGCTGTTTTGTCTGAATGACAGTGTCTTTTGCCTTACAGAAGCTTTGTAGTTTTATGAGGTCCCATTTGTTGATATTTGATCTTAGATCATAAACCTTTGGTGTTTTGTTCAGGAAAATTTCCCCAGTGCCCATGTGTTTGAGTCTCTTCCCCAATTTTCTTCTAATAGTTTGACTGTATCTGGTTTGATGGGGAGGTCCTTGATCCATTTGGACTTAATCTTTGTGCAGGGTGATAAGAATGGATCGATTTGCATTCTTCTACATGCTGACCTCCAGTTGAACCAGCACCATTTTTTGAAAATGCTATCTTTCTTCCATTGGATGGTTTTAGCTCCTTTGTCAAAGATCAAGTGACCAGAGGTGTGTGGATTCATTTTCGGGTCTTCAATTTTGTTCCACTGATCTCTCTGCCTGTCTCTGTACCAATACCATACAGTTTTTATGACTATTGCTCTGTAATACTGTTTGAAGTCAGGGATGGTGATTCCCCCAGAAGTTCTTTTATTGTTGAGTATAGTTTTCACTATCCTGGGGTATTTGTTTTTCCAAATGAATTTGCAAATTGCTCTTTCTATCTCTATAAAAATTGAGTAGGAATTTTGATGGGGATTACATCGAATCTGAAGATTGCTTTTGGCAAAATGCCCATCTTTACTATATTAGTCCTGCCAATCCATATCATTCCATCTTCTGAGATCTTCCTCAATTTCTTTCTTCAGAGACTTGAAGTTCTTGTCATACAGACCTTTCACTTGCTTGGTTAAAGTCACACCAAGATATTTCATATTATTTGGGACTATTGTGAAGGGTGTCATTTCCCTATTTTTTTTATTTTCTTTTTTTTTCCGCCATCTTTATTTAATTGGGTATTTCTTTTTTACATTTCAATTGTTATTACCTTTCCTGGTTTCCAGGCAAACATCCCTCTAACCCCTCCCCCTCCCCTTCTATATGGGTGTTCCCCTCCCCATCCTCTGCCCATTACCACCCTCCCCCCAACAATCCTGTTCACTGTGGGTTCAGTCTTGGCAGGACCAAGGGCTTCCCCTTCCACTGGTGCCCTTACTAGGCTATTTATTGCTACCTATGAGGTTGGAGCACAGGGTCAGTGCATGTATAGTCTTTGGGTAGTGGCTTAGTCCCTAGAAGCTCTGGGTAGTTGGCATTGTTATTCATATGGGGTCTCAAGCCCCTTCAATCATAGGCAAATGCCAGCAACCTATGACTGAACTGAGAACCGGGACCCCTGTTGAAGGAATCAGAGAAAGGACTGAAAGATTTCCATAATTTCTTCCTCAGCCTGTTTATCCTTTGAGGAGAGGATGGCTACTGATTTGTTTGAGTTAATTTCATATCCCGACACTGTGCTGAAGTTGTTTATCAGTTTAAGTAGTTCTCTGGTGGACTTTTGAGGTCATTTACATATACTGTCATATCATCTGCAAGTAATGATATTTTGATATCTTCCCTTCCAATTTGTATCCCTTTGACATTGTTGTCTGATTGCTCTGGTTAAGACTTTGAGTACTATATCGAATAAGTAGGAAGAGAGTGGGGAGCCTTGTCTAGTTCCTGATTTTAGTGGGATTGCTTCAAGTTTCCATTCAGTTTGATGTTAGCTACTGATTTCCTGTATATTGCTTTTACTATGTTTAGATATGGGCCTTGAAATCATGATATTTACAAGACTTTTAAAATGAAGGAGTGTTGAATTTTGTCAAGTGCTTTCTCAGCATCTAATAAGATGATCATATGGTTTTTTCCTTGAGTTTCTTTACATAGTGGATGATGTTGGTGGATTTCCTTATATTGAACCAACCCTGCATCTCTGGGATGAAGCCTACTTGAACATGATGGATGATTGTTTTGATATGGTCTTGGAGTCAGTTTGTGGGATTTATATTTAGTATTTTTGCTTAGGTATTCATAAGGGAAACTATTCTGAAGTTCTCTTTCTTTGTTGGGTTTTTCTGTGGTTTAGGTGTAAGTGTAACTGTGGTTTCATAGAAGGAATTGGATAATGCACTGTCCAATTCCATTTCATGGAATACTTTGGGCAGTTTTGATAAGAGGTCTTCTATGAAGGTCTAATAGTATTCTGCACTAAACCCATCTGGTCCTGGGCTATTTTGATTGAGAGACTTTTAAACACTGCTTCTATTTCTTTAGGAGTTATGGGACTTTTTAGAGAGTTTTCTGATCCCGATTTAAGATTTTTACATGGTATATGTCTAGAAAATTGTCCGTTTCATTCACATTGCCAGTTTTGTTGAATATAGGCTTTTTAGTAGAATCTGATGGTTTTTTGCATTTCCTCAGATTCTGCTTTTATGTCTTCCTTTTCACTCCTGATCTTGTTAATTTGTATACTTTCTCTGTGTCCTCTGGTTAGTATGGCTAAGGGTTTATCTATCTTGTTGGTTTTGTCAGAAAACCAGATTCTGGTTTTGTTGATTCTTTGTATAGTTCTTTTTGTTTCTACTTGTTTTATTTCAGCCCGGAGCTTGACTATTTTCTGCCATCTACTTCTCTTAGGTGTATTTGTTTCTTTTTGTTCTTTTTGTTTTAGGTGTTCTGTCAAGGTGTTAAAGTATGCTTTCTCCAATTTCTTTTTGAAGGAACTCAGAGCTATGAGTTTTCTTCTTATCACTCCTTTCATTGTGTCCCATAATTTGGGTATGTTGTGCCTTCATTTTCATTAAATTCTAAACTCTTTAATTTATTTTTATATTTCTCCTTTGACAAAGTTATCATTGAGTAGATCATTGTTTAACTTCCATATATATGTGGGCCTTCTGTCATTTTTATTGTTGTTTAAAACCAGCCTTATTCTGTGGTGATTTGATAGGATGTATGGGATTATTTCAATGTTTGTGTTTCTGTTGAGGCCTATTTTGTGACAGACGATATGGTCAGTTTTGGGGAAGGTACCATGTGGTACTGAGAAGAAGGTATATTCTTTTGTTTTAGGATAAAATGTTTTATAAGTATCTGTTAAATCTATTTGGTTCATAACTTCTGTTAGTTTCTCTGTCTCTGTTTAGTTTGGTTTCCATGATCTGTCCATTGATGAGAGTATAATGTTGAAAGGGATTAATATCTCACACTATTACTGTGTTAATGTGCAATGTGTGCTTTGAGCTTTACTAAGGTTTATTTATTTATTTATTTATTTATTTTTATGAAAGTAGGTTCCCTTGCAGTTGGACTATAGGTAATCAGGACTGAAATTCATCTTGGTTGATTTTTCCTCTGATGAGTATCAAATGTCCTTCCTGATCTTTTTTTGATAACTTTTGGTTAAAAATCGATTTTATTTGATATTAGAATGGCCACTCCAACTTCTTTCTTGGGACCATTTGCTTAGAAAATTGTTTTCCAGTTTTTACTCTGAGATAGTGTCTGTCTTTGTCACTGAGGTGCGTTTACTGTATTCATCAAAATGAGGGTTCCCTTTATGTATCCAGTCTCTTAGTCTATGTCTTTTTATTGGGGAATTGAGTCCATTGATATTAAAAAATGTTATGGAGTAGTAATTGTTGTTTCCTGTTCTTTTTGATATTAGATGTGGGATTATATTTGTGTGGCTATCTTCTTTTGGTTCTGTTTCAAGGAGATTAACTTCTTGCTTTTTATAGGGTGTAGTTTCCCTCCTTCTGTTGGAATTTACCAGCTATTATCCTTTGTAGGGCTGGATTTGTGGAAATACATTGTGTAAATTTGGTTTTGTCATGAAATATCTTAGTTTCTCCATCTATGTTAATTGAGACTTTTGCTGGATATGGTAGCCTTGACTGGCATTTTTGTTCATTTAGGTTTGTATGACATCTGCCCAGGATTTTCTGGCTTTCCTAGTCTCTAGTGAGAAGTCTAGTATAATTCTGATAGGTAAGCCTTTATATGTTACTTGATCTTTTAACCTTATTCCTTTTAATATTCTTTCTTTGTTCTGTGAGTTTGGTGTTTGGGCTATTGTATAATGGGAGAAATTTCTTTTCTGGTCCAATCTATTTGGAGTTCTGTAGGCTACTTGTATGTTTATGGGCATCTCTTTCTTTAGGTTTAGTAAGTTTTTTTCTATAATTTTGTTTACGATATTTCCTAGCCCATTTAATTGGGAGTCTTCACAATCTTTCATACCTATTATTCTTAGGTTTGATCTCATTTTGTTTTGGATTTCCTTGATGTTTTGGGTTAGTAGTTTTTTGTGTTTTAGATTATCTTTGACAGTTGTGTCAATGTTTTTTATTGTATCTTCAGCCCCCGAGATTCTCTCTTCAGTCTCTTGTATTCTCATGGTGATGTTTGTGTCTATGACTCCTGATCTGTTTCCTAGGCTTTCTATCTCCCGGGTTGTCTCACTTTGTGATATTTTTATTGTTTCTATTTCCATGTTTAGATCCTGGTTGGTTTTGTTCAATTCCTTAACCTGTTTGGTTGTGTTTTCCTGTAATTCTTTAAGGAATTTTTGTGTTTCCTCTTTAAGTTCTTCTACTTGTCTACCTGTGTTATGCAGTATTTTTTTAAGGGAGTTATTTATGTCCTTCTTAAAGTCTTCTATCATCCTCATGAGGTATGATTTTAAATCCAAATCTTGCTTTTCCAGTGTATTTTAGATATCCAATATTTGCTTTTGGGGTAGAACTGGGTTTTGATGATGCCAATTAGTCTTGGTTTCTGTTGCTTAGGTTCCTGTGCTTGGCCTCTTACATCAAATTGTCTCTGGTATTACCTTGTCTTTCTGTCTCTTGACACGCCTATAAACCTGTGTTTCAGCACTCCTGTAGGCCTGTTTTCTTCCACTCAGACCTGGGAACAGAGAGCTGCTCCTGCATTTTTGTGTCCTGAAGCCTCCAGGTGATCTCTCAGGTCTATTGGTGCTCCTGGCTTTCAGTTCTGGGCTCAGGCAGAAACCAGAAAGGTTCTGTCTCTGACTGCATCTAGGTTCCTGTACCCAAGGGGCACTAAGCATGTTCCTCTTTGGCCAGGAATGTGAGCAGAAGTGGCAGTCTCCTCTCTGCTCTCAGGGTTGTCTGCACTTCTGTGAGTCTAGCTCTCTTTCGACTGGCTGGTTTTTTCAAACTCCAAAGAGTTTGCTTCTGAAAACCCTATTGACTCTGCAGGTAAATAGAACTTATTTTCAGTCCATAATTCAGAAATTATTAATTTTATATTTCATTTCTTTGGCATAGAATTTTGCTTAATTACAGTCCTGCTATTCCATTTGTTTTAGAAGATAAGTATCCTTAAGTACAATAACTAAATTTTATTCTCTAATATATTTTTCTCAAGTTAAACGTTTGTCTTTTATGTACTAGATGCTCAATCAATACTGGCATTAATTAAATCAAATTTTCTATCTATGTTTGAGATTAATCATCTGTCAGGTTAGAAATTTAATTCATTTTTCCATGAGAAATAATCCAGATGTTTTTTTTTTCTTTTTAGTGGTTAACACTTTATATTTTTCTTCATTGCATGTGTTCTTTCTGTTACATCTCTCACTTTAATGAGTTGATAACGTCACCAAATGGATTTTGGTTATATCAGAACAGGTATGAGTAGGAAGTAACTTGAATTCCTTTATGATACATATAAATATCAAATGAGTTTCTAACATAGGAAACAGGGAGTTAGTGAGGAAATTGAAGTTATATTCTCTGACACAGTGAGAAAGGAGTGCATTTAGAGTAATACAGTGTTCTTCAGAAACATATCTATCTAATTTCAACAGAGAGAGAGAGAGAGAGAGAGAGAGAGAGAGAGAGAGAGAGAGAGAGCGCTGCACACATGCAGCTTTACTTTAGTGCATATATGAATAATATATTTGGAGATAGATCATTTTTATCTCAAATTGATTATTTTCTCAGTTTAAAATAATATATAGCTTGCTTTTACACTTGATCTTAGCCAAAAGGCCGAGAAGCGATTATAGCTTGCTTTTATATTTGTCCATATCTTTAAAGTGAGCTTTGTTCTTCTACATTGAAAAACTGTAAAAACATAATTGTATTGATGTAGAGATCTATAGCAAATTTAATTAGTGACTCTGCATTAATGCTAACCACTGCCTACTAGCATGTAGACTTGCAGATGCAAGACCAGCTTCCTTTCTATTTTCATCTTGCTTATCTTCTTTACCCTAACTTGGTATCTGTGCAACGTCAGCATGATATTGAGCCTGTTTTTCAGATTCTAAATTCACAAATTTGAATGTCATATATTTTAATTTACCTTCATTCTGTGTTTGTTAGTATATGACTGTGTTTTAAGGTAGAAGATAATATTGATGTAATGTTCTCCATTCTTTAATCCCTCTTTCTTTACATATGTGTCTTAATGTGTGTACTACTCCCTCTTATTTTCAAGTTGATTACAGTAATAGTTATGCATTATAAGGACTAAATAAAAAGTCAGATATATTGTGACATGATACATAAAACCTTACATGTTAGTAATATTTTTTAAATCAGTATTTATTTTGTTTAGTTGGGGTGCAGGTTTTTATATTTGTAATAATGAATGTAAACTCCTATGGTTTGCATTTTTTAACCATACTTGAAATTGAACATTAAAACCAAAGTAAAATATACAGTGTGTTTAGTTTTATACATCTTATGGTATAGAAAAGAAATTTCTAAAAATATGGATTACCAAGAGCTAATATTTTTAATCAAACAAAATATAAGTTGAACTTCCTTAAAGGGTAAGTTAATATAAAATGCTCTTTACTATAGGGATTTTAATAGTCCAAGCATTTGATTTTAAAAGCCCATAATCTAGGTATTGAGGTAAGAAGTAAATACTAAAACTGGCACAATTAAATGTACTTTTCAGTAAGTATAAACATTAATAAGTACTTGACTTTGGGCAAGAGCAATAAAGTCATGTCTTTTGATGATAAGGGGGAAAATCCTTTCAAATTAATTGTCCACGTATAGTTTTCCTGCCTGCAGAATGTGCTGGGTAAAGGTGGCACAAAACTTGTGAGAGGACCAAGCAATGGTTATTCCAAATTGAGAGCCACCAGAGGCAGCCTATGCCTGACATTGTCTGAAGAGCCAGGAACCAGAGGCAACATAGCCCAGACACTTGGAGGAGAACCGAAAACAAACAAACAAAAAGGCAATAAAGTGATGCCTAATGGTATTCTTCTAAACTTGTAGACAATATTCTAGAATAGTTGTCATCAGTAAGGCTTCATCCATCAACTGATAGGTGCAGATGCGGGGCCCCTTGGCCAAATGTTAGGCAAGTTTTGGAAATCTTGTGAAAGATTCAGAGGAAAGATCACAAGAGCCAGAGGGTTGAGTCATGGACACCACTAGAACAAAGCCCATAGAATCAGCTAACGATGGCTCATAGGATCTCACAGAGACTAAACCAACAATTAGGGAGCCTATACAGGTCTGATCTAGATCCTCTGCATATATGCTATAGTTGTGTATCTTGGTGTACTTGTGAATCTCCAAACAGTGGGAGCAGCAGCTGTCTCTGAGTCTTCTGCCTGCCTTTGTGACATTTTCCCTGATACTAGGTTGTCTTATGCAGCCTTGATATGAGAGGATGTGCCAAGTAACTTGTTATGCCATCCTTGGTTGATATCCATAGGAGGCCTGCCCTTTTCTGAAGGAAAAAGGAGAAGGAGCGAATCTGGGAAGAGGGGTGGTGAAAGAAAGGAACTGAGAGTAGAAAAGAGAGGGGAAACTACACTCAGGATGTAATAAATAAGAGGAATAAATAAAAAAGAAAAGAAAAGAATGTACGAAACATAAGAAAACATGAATATAGCAACCATAACAATTTCCATCAAGTAAAAAGTCTTAAAGAATGGAACTAAATTATTATTACTTTTAGAATATGTATCATAAAGCTTATGTTAAACACAAAAGAAAAATAATTATCAGGAAGCAAAAACAGAAAGAATTGTGCTATTATCCACTTTTGTTCTTATAGAGAGATCATTAAAGGCTTTGTTAATTGCATTTTGTCATTCATTGTAATGTTGAAATTTTTAAACAACCTCATTATCAAATATATAATTCTACCTTTAATTCAGAATCATTAACATCCTTCCTTTTCTTCACATTTGAACCTCCTCCATGTCATTAAAATGCTTGTAATTATGCATTCATTTAAAGTTTTTATACACATAAGAAAGGTACAGGCTGACCAATAATGCTCTTCTTACCAACCGCTATAATCATTTATAGATAATCTACTTAGGATTTCCATATCAGATATTACATTAGTCAGTGCTCTCTAAAGCAACATAGCTTGTAGAATGAAAATCTCTCTCTCTCTCTCTCTCTCTCTCTCTCTCTCTCTCTCTCTCTTCTCTCTCTCTCTCTCTTTTTCTCTCCCACACATTATATGTATATGTGTATATGTGTATGTGTATATGTATATTCAAAAAAATATGCTGTCATGCCAGTGAAGTAATGAATATGTTAGCAAGGTTAGAGCATGCTGGCAACTAGCAAAAGCTTCCTTTTTCCATGTCCTTATATAAACACCCAGCAGAAGGTGTGGCCCAGATTAAAAAGGTATTATTACAGCCTCAAGATCCAGATCAAACATATGTGTTCTTACTTCAAAGGTTTGGGCTAGAAGTAGTTTCACCCATTTCAAACCAAGCCAAAATACTCTCCCAAAGGTTTGCCATCCATTTCTGGGTTGTAGCTCATTCCAGATGTATTCAATATGACAACCAAGAATAGACATTAAGGAAATGTTGCAAATTTATCTGATTTACCATTATTATTACTGTGAATGCTTTTAATAAACTAAAGTGTTACTTAATATGTAAAACAAACAAGATAGAAACTCATAATCAGACTTTTGATATATATATATACATATATGTAGAATTCTTACAAAATATGAAAAGAATAAATTAGAAACCAATATGATAATGTGGATTAATAGGAAACAAGTACAATAGGTATATTATATGAAAATTAAACATGCAAAAAGGATTCTTGGTTAAAGAGAAAAACTGAAATATGTAAAAACTTTTCAGAAAAGCAAAGATGAATGAATAAAGTTTTTATGAAGAGCATTTTGAAAAAATAGAATAGTGTTCTTGAAATCATGGATAATTCACTCTAAAACAAAACTATTGAATAATGCTATTGTATTTTACAAAGTGTACAATCTAGTTTAATGAGATTTATGTGTATCATAATATATGAAAAAAATCACCTTTGATTTTTAAAACAAGAGATACATCTGAGACTTTCTGGTTGCCACACCTAGTTCCCCATACCCCATCACTACACACCTCTGTTCAATTTTCTGACCTTCTGTACATCTCCCGTCCAGTCTCCTCCCATACCTAATCCTGTCTTCTTTCCCCTTCCCCACTTTTCTTCCCCCCAAGACCATCCTTCCCTCTATCTCTCATGATTAATTTGTTCTACCTTCTACATAGTATTGAAGCATGCACACTTTGGTCTTCCTTCTTCTTGAGCTTCATATGCACTTTGAGTTGTATCATGGATATTCCAAGCTAGTGAAAACTATTCTTAACAATAACAGAACTTCTGGGGAAATTGCCATCTCTGACTTCAAGCTCTACTGCGGAGCAATAACAACTGCATGGTATTGGTATAGACACAGGGAGGTATATCGATGGAACAGAATTGAAGACCCACAATGAAACTCACATACTTATGGTCACCTGATCTTTGACAAAGTAGCCAAAACCATTCAGTGGAAAAAAAGACAGCATATTCAACAAATGGTACTTAATTGAGTAGTGCTGGACATGTACAAGTAAGCAAATTGATCCACTTTTATCTCTTTGTACAAAGCACAAGTCCAAGTGGATCAAGGACCTCCATATAAAACCAGATACACTGAATCTAATAGAAGAGAAAGTGGGAAAGATCTTGGAACATATCGACACTGTTCAAATTCCTTAAACCAAAACCAATGGCCCAAGCACTAAGATCAACTCTAGACAAATGAAATCTCATAAAATTGAAAAGCTTCTACAAGACAAAGACACTGTCATCAGGACAAAACAGCAACCTACAGATTGGGAAAAGATCGTTACTAATCTTACATCTAATAGAGGACTAATACCAAATATAGACAAAGAACTCAATAAGTTAGACTCGAGAGAACCAAATAGCCCTATTAAAAATGGGATACAGAGCTAAACAAAGAGTTATCAACTGTGGATTCACAAGTAGCTGAGAAGCTCCTAAGATAATGTTCCCTAGTCATCTGGGAAATGCAAATGAAAACTACCCTGAGATTTCCCTTCACACCAGTAAGAATGGTTAAGATTAAAAACGAAGGTGACAGCAGATGCTGGCAAAGATGTGGAGGAGGAAAACCCCTCCATTGCTGGTGGTATTGCAATCTGGTAAAACCACTCTGGAAATCAGTCTAGAGGTACCACAGAGTATAGGAAATAGATATACATGAAGCCTCAGCTACACCACTCTTGAGCATATACTCAAAAGATGCTCCACCATACAACAGGGACACATGCTTCACTATGTTCATAGCTGCTTAATTTATAATAGACAGAAACTGGAAAAACCTAGATGTCCCCCAACAGAGGAAAGGATACAGAAAATGTGGTACTTTTACAAAATGGAGTATTACTCAGCTATTAAAAACGATGACTTCATGTGTTTCACACACAAATGGATGGAACTCAAAAATATCATCCTGAGTGAAGTAACCCAGGAAGGAAAGAACACATATGGTATATACTCAAGGCTAAGTGGATATTTGGGAAAAAAGCTTAGAATATCCATGATACAACAGAGCATATGAAGCTTAAGAAGAAGGAATACCAAAGTGTGGATGCTTCAGAACTACTTATAAGGGGGAAACGAAGTAATCATGGGAGATAAAAGGAAGTAAGGACTTGGGTTGTAAAGAGGAGGGGGAGAGGAAAAAGTGGACAGGATTATGTGTGGGTGGACATGGGGGAGATGTACAGAGAGTCAGAAAATTGAACAGATGTGTGTAGCAATGGGGATGGGGAACTAAAGTTAGCCTCCAGAAAGTCTCAGTTGCCAGGAAAGCAAGAAGATTCCAGGACCCAACAGGAATAACATTAGCTGAAATGCCCAACAAAGGAGCAAGAGAACCTGTAGAGACCATATCCAGAGTTTAGGCATGGCCCCAGTTGAAGGATGGGGCCATTCACCCATCTCAAAAATTTTAACCCAGACTTGCTACTCTCTAAAAGAAATACAGGCACAAAGAGTGGAGCAGAGATGGAAGAAAAAGCCCTCCAGAGTGCCCCACCTGGGGACCCATCCTATATGCAGGCATCAAAATCAGACAGTATTACTGATGCCAAGAAGCGCTTGCTGACAAGAACCTGAAATGGCTGTCCCCTGAGAGGCTCTACTGGAGCCTGACCAATACAGATGCAGATGCTTGCAGCCAACCATCAAACTGCAAGGAACATGGGGACCCCAATGGAGGAGTTAGAGGAAGGAGTGAAGGAGCTAAAGGGGTTTACAATCCCATAGAAAGAACAACAATATCAACCAACCAGACCTCCCAGAGCTCCCAGGGACTAAACCACCAACCAATGAGTACACACGGAGGGACCCATAGCTCCACTTGCATATGTAGAAGAGGATGGCCTTATCTGGCATCATTGGTCCTGTGAAGGCTTGATGCCCCAATGTAGAGGAATGCTAGGGCAGTGAGGCAGGAGTGGATGGGTTGCAGGGGAAGCACCCTCATAGAAGCAGGTGGGAGGGGTGTAGGATAGGCAGTTTGTGGAGGGAATACTGGGAAGGGGGATAACATTTGAATGTAAATAAATGAAATAACCTACAAAAATTTTAAAATTATAAAAGCAAGATGTTTCAGAACAATTATTCTCTGGCCTAGATTGTGTCTAAATTATGATTGATAGATCCAAAAATTTAGGTAACTACAATAATACCATGTTTATTCCATAAGATAAAAGAATATAGCTAGATGTGGTGACAGCACTCTAAATGCTGAGGCAGGATGATTTTCAATTCCAAGTTAACTTTGCCTATAAAATAAGATTTTCTTTGAAGCAAACAATACTGTAAGAATAAAAACTTGAAATTTCAAAGAAGAAAAAATGAGTCTACAAAATCCAAGAAGCTATAATTTTTAAAATCCAAAATATAATAACAAGAAAAAATCTTGGTAAAAAAATAGCAAGTGAAAAATAAGGGCAAAAAAGAATGTAATCATACAGATCATAAACAGAAACTGTGACGGTCAACATTAAACTAAATCAAAACCTGGAAGCTTGCTGCCATTCTTACAGTGAGGAAAATTCATTAGATTCAACCGTAAGGCAAAATGAATAGGAAAGAATTCATTCTAGGAATAAATGAGTAACAGCATAATGAGATTATTAGTGGCAGATGAATAAGAAATTTAAGGTTTTATTTTTTCACTTTTTTTTTTTGGAAAGTCAATTGTGTTGTAAGTGGTTTTGCTGGGGCAAACACACAATGGAGTGGTTTCCTGAATCAGACACAAGTGAAAGGACTTTTGCTAAAGCATATGTGTGAAGGAACATATTGCTGAAGAGGACACAGGTGAAAGGCTATGGCAGACTCAGGAAGAACATTTCACTGAGTCAGACACAGATGAAAGGATGTTCTGCTTAAGCAAGCATTAGGAAGGACACGTGATGCAGTCTTTTCTAACAACACACATGTATTGGACTGCTTCTCACTATGCAGCTAAGCTCCATTTGCCTAGACTCCATGAAGAGAAACGCACCAAAAATTTTCTGGTGATGTGGTGAAGATGTTTGCCACTTCTGCAGACTCTGGCCAATTGGCAGTGACTCACATGGAATTTGCTGAGACAAACTCATGTGCTGAGGCAAGACACCTGATGAGTTAACACTTATGGAGGACACATGATGAATCTTATAAATAAGACTTAATGAACTGGAAGAGAGGGTTTTTGCTAGAGCTAGCTGGGCAATGCTTGTTGTTGAGTCTTTGTTGATCCTTGCTTCATTAAGAGAGGCACAGCTGAGAATTGCTCCTGGTGTCCCTGCTTGTCTGAATGCCTCTTGCTTACTCCTGTGATTTCCCTGAGACCTGGCTGTTTGTGTTAGGTAGTTCCACTGCTGCTGTTATCCTAGCTCTACTGAACTGAACTGCTGGTATATCCGTGAAGGGTTTGCAAGTGGATAGAGCTGCTGCTGCTGACCTGTGAACTAAACAACTGGTTTCCTGACAACGCAGTTGGGATTTGCATCAGAGAACCATTTCTAAACAGGTCCACTTCTCCCATAGCCTCTCTTTCCCACTACCTCTAGTGGGTGGTAGGCAAGAAGGGTGGTTAAGACATTTAAGAACCATTGTTAACAATGAGTTCATGAAATTCTTAGGCAAATGGATGGAACTAGAAAATATCATCCTGAGTGTGGTAACCGAATCCTAAAAAATCACATGTGGTATACACTCACTGATAAGTGGACATTAGGCCAAAATCTCAGGTTACCCAAGATACAATCCAAAGAGCACATGAAGCTCAAGAACAATAAGCCCTTCTTATAAGGCAGAACAAAAAAATTCATAAGAGGCGATATGGAGGCAAAGTTTGGAGCAGAGACTGAAGGAATGGCCATTCAGAACCTGCCCCAACTGAGGATCCAGCCCATATACATACAGCCACCAAACCCAGACAGTCGTGCTGATGCTAAGAAGTTCATGCTGAGTGGGGCCTGATATAGCTGTCTCCTGAGAGGCTGTGCCAGAGCATGAGAAATACAGTGGTGAATGCTAGCAACAAAATATTGATCTGAGAATCGGGTCTGGTTGGAGTTGTTGAGAAAGGACTGAAGGAGCTGAAGGGTCTTGCAACCCCATAAGAACCAACCAGAGCTCCCAGGAGCAAAACCACTGCCAAATATTACACATAGACAGACCTAAGGTTTCAGTAGCATATGTAGCAGAGGATGGCCTTGTTGAGCACCAATGTGAGGAGAAGCCCTGGGTCCTGCCAAGGCTGGAGCCCCCAGTGTAGGGGAATGTCAGGGCCGGGAGGAGGGAAGGGGTGGGTGGATGGGTGGGGGGATATACTCATAGAAGAAGGGGGAGGAAGGAAGTGTTAGGGGTTTTATGGTTAGGAAACCAGGAAAGGGGATAACATTTGAAATATAAATAAAATATTATCCAATAAATAAAAAGAATAGGTATTGAAAAATATTAAAGTAACAGGCATAATCAAAGTAGAATTTAAATTAAAAATAAGTCTACTATACAACTAGAAATATATATGTTGCCAAATAATGTGACCCCAAAACTATTTATGTGTAAATATAATACTATAATATATATTGATATTTCTCATTGATTATACCAATTATATAAAACCATTAAATAAAATGTTTTCTAAGAATATCGAAGGTAGATAAATTTATACGTGAGCTTCTCAATAATTCCCATCTTATAAATAAATCAAGAATAAATAAAAATAAATTAAAATAAAAATTATAGTTTTTAATTTAGATAATTAATAATCCTACTTATATAAATTGCATCCAAGGAGAATATATATATATATATATATAACAAATATATATATATATATATATATATATATATTTGTTCAGAAAATATTTAGATACAGTATAGGTCAAGAACTGTTGTTTATAGCTAAGGTATACAGCACTGTTTGCCAGGTCTATGACTCAAAAAAACACATACAAAAACAAAAGCCATAAAATTATCTTAGTACAAACTATATGATTACCCACAAAATACACTAATATTTATAATATGAAATCACATAGGACATTTTCTCTATAATAATTACATTAATGAAGAACTGAAAAAAATAGAGGGCATATTTACATATTTTAACTACAAATACTAAGCTATATTTGAAAACTATAATGTAGAAAATTTAATGAAAATATTAAGATACTACTTCAAGAACTATATATAAAAAATCTGGGGGCTGGGGATTTAGCTCAGTGGTAGAGCGCTTACCTAGGAAGCGCAAGGCCCTGGGTTCGGTCCCCAGCTCCGAAAAAAAAGAACCAAAAAAAAAAAATCTTTGTATAAATCTGATTAACAATAAGCAGCCAAGACCAGGTGTGGTAGGCGGTACACTCCTTTAATCCCAGAATTATGTGTGGAGGCAGACAGAACTCTGTGAGTCTCTGTAATAATTTACTGGCCAGCTAGAAATAAACAATTAGAACCTGCCCTGCAGCAAAAAAAGAAGCAGGTAAAGACACAACACTACTTTACATTGGCTACCTATTGAATTTCTTACAAAAATAGGCTGAAAATTTGAAAGAATTTGTAAGTTAAGAAAAGAGTAAAATGGACAGGTTGTGAATGAATTCTAGTTATTACGTTAACTCTGAAAGATTAACTTCAAAAAATATTAATAATAAAGAGATAATTACCAATTAAACCTCAGAATATATGGATTGCCAAAAGTTCAAATTGACCATAGACATATCTAAGAAAATAATAATTATTCACACATTAATTCAATTAATTAATTAATTAGCAGGAATTCAATTTCCAACTCAAAAACAGTATTAATATGATTCTGAGAAACAGATCAAAGTCAGAAATAAATTCATCAAACATGATCAATTTTCTGGGTAAAAGTCGCTGAGAAACAAGATTAACAGTTATTTTTAAATTTCTTATGTAGAAATGTACCCATATTAATCTAAAAAACTACTTCTTTCATCAGAAATAGAGAGTAGACATGATATATAGTTTTAGGTTAACAAATTATTACTTCAAATAGTCTATATACAATGGTAATGCTACTTGAATATTCCTAAAATCACTTTGTTTAAATTTTTTTTGAGCCATGTGTGATAGCATATGCTTCAGTCCCAGTGTTTTTAATGCAAAGGCAGGTGGATGCCTGTGTGTTTGAGGTCAGTTTACTCTATATCATAGATTCTACAAATGTATAGCTACAGAATAAGACCCTGTCTTGAAACAAGCTCCCACATATGTATGTATGTATGTATGTATTTATGTAAGTTTTATATAATATATATTATGATAAGATTAACTGCATTTTAAAACATAACATGTCTATACAGCTTTTTTTTTCTTTTAGACAGGTTGATGCTATTAGACAGGATGATGCTATGTTAGTGCAGTTGCTATTAGCTTCCATCAGGCTACTAAATGCTAGAACTACACATATAATAACATGAATATTTACTGAAAAGGTCTTACAATTTAGTTCAACAATTTCAAGCAAGATTCTGAGCAGTAAAGTGGTGGGGTAGACAAATCCAGCAGGGATCTCTCCCCACAGACACAGTAAGCTGAACAAATAACTAGCTATTCATGTACCAGGCTACCTTCACCTACACTGTCAGAATCACGTGAACACTGGCAGAGCCTGCTTTTAGTATAATGATTTTTTTAAGTCACTGCAGAAAGCAGGAAGTGGCAGTTTTACTCTCAGTTCTCCTTGAACTCCAAGCAACCCAGAAAGAAGATATCTACCATTTTGGAAAATGAGAGAGAATTAAGTCTAGGCTTTAGATCCGAAATATAGTATCATCTGCCACACCAGGAAACCACAGTCCTTATTCAAAAAAAGTGCTAGAGACTTACCAGGTGACAGTCACTATGGAAAACTTTTCATGGTAGTAACTTAAAACAGGTGTATTAAGGAATTTCAGTGAGCTTGAAAATATTTCAATACTTAAACAAATTTAGCAATTAATCAAATTATTTAAGAATCAACACAAATTATCAAGCTGAATGAGACACAGAGTAAAATTCAATAGAATAGTGATTCAAAAGAAATCATTAGACACAAGATAAATTAAGCACAAAAAAGAACAAGTGAGTGCCAAGATATGCGTGTTAGTCAAGGGTCTCTAGGAGAACAGAACCAATGGGCTCCATGTGGTCAAAGAGAACATACTAGACTGCCTTAAATGAGAGATTGCATAGTCCAACACTAGTCATTTGCATGCTGGAGGGGCAAAATATCTGATGACTGCCTAGTTCAGAGAGCTGGATGCCAAGAATATCAGTCCACTGTAGAAAGCCATGCAAGTAAATAGAAAAATCACTGGCTTTGAGTCCACATTGGAAAGTCAGAAGTGCTAGTGTCCTCTATGACATGAGGATTATAGCAGCAGCAGTGGAAGAAATTCAGCTTTCTCCTCAGATTTCTTTATTGGAGGATATTACCTATTGTGAGGATGGATGTTCCCACCAGTCCACCCTCTCTAGAAATGCTCTTTCAAATATGATCAATGGCATGCATCCCTTCAGTGATTCTAATCCAGTCAAGTTGACAATAAAAACAAATTCTCCTAAAAGGTTATTTGAAAAAAAAAAAAGGCGGTGACCAAATGAATGGAAAGCTATGAAGATGGTACTTGTGAAGTTTGAGACATAACTTAAAGAGCAAACATTTATATTACTTGGTTTCAAGAAGAAAATGAACATTCCAAAATGGTAGAAGGATGTTCAAAGAAATGATAAGATAAAACTTCCCTATACAAATATTCCGGTACAAGAAAGTCAAAGGTCACCAGTCAAATTCATCCTAGTCACTCCAAGATATCTCATAAAGTAGTGATCACAGATGAACTATAGAGAAAATTCTCAAGTCTTTAAGATAAGTTGAACATAGTGCTCTTTCAGTTGTCTTCATCATCAAAAAATCCATAATTCAGGAGAAACTAGCATGAAATTTTCTCATCCCAGGAAAAAAAGTCTGCCAATGGAGAAAATATATTTGGGTTACTACATGTTAAGGAAATACAAAGAACCCAAATGAGCTATTACTTCACCCTGTTATGAATGGCTAACCTAAAAAGGGCTAATGATAAAAAGACTAGCATTTGGGAAGTAGGAGCAGAAAGATTTCTGTGAGTTTGAGGCCAACCTGGTATACATAGCATGTTCCAGACCAGGCAAGGCTACATACCACTAACATATATTTCACTTCTGAGTTTATATCTGAAGAAAATAAATTCATATGTTGAAGAAACACCTATAACTCTGACGTTCATTGAAGCACTGTACACAATGCATAATAATTAGAAATAATTTAAGTAACCATCAGTTGGTGAGTGGATAAAGAGTGGATAAAGATTATATATATATATATATATATATATATATATATATATATATATCACAGAATTCTATTATGCCAACATTACAGGGGTGGGGGGTAGGTAGAAAATCCTGTCATTGTTTTCATCTGAATAGATCACCCTGTAGACTGCCATGTTAAGATAAATAACTTAAAGAAGCCAGGCACATAAACACTGCATGATCACATGTGGAATATTTAAAATATATAAAGTAGGTGAAACAGAATATGAGAATAGAATAGTGGTCACAATAGTCCTGGGAGAATGAGAGCTGGAAATGAATGCTGAAAGATTAATCAGTGAATAAGGAATTGCTGTTAGATAAGGACAAGAAGTTCAGTTGTACTAGTTTATTATACACTGAGTATAAAATAATAATGCAGTATGCATTTCAAAAAGTTAGAAGAAAGAATCTTAACAATTTTCTTCATGAGATGAAAGATAAAGCTCAGCATGTAAAAATATTTGACATGCAGCCTAGTTATCTGAATTCAATACCTGGAACCCAATGAACTCTACTAAGTTTTACTTTGACTTTTTCATACACTCTACAAACAACAACAACAGCAACAACAATAACAAGAATAAATACACACATGTGCCCATGCTTACAGATACAACTGCATATATACGATAATAATAGTAAATATAGTTTTTACAAAATTTTTTTAAGAAGCAGTCAAACTGGATGTAGTGACTCAAGTTTTTAATCCCAGCACTTGGGAGAGAGAGATAGATGTATCTTTTTTTTTTTTTTTGTGGGTCTTTTTTTTTTCTTTTTATTCTTTGTGTGAGGTTCACATCATATACTCGGGACCCACTCATCTCTCCATCCCCTCATTCTTGCAGTGTCCCCCCAAAAACACACAACAAGAAGACGAAGCCTAGAAAACCTCTTGTCCTGGAAACTGTAGTGTGTCCCACGACAAACCCCTCTATCCACATATCTCATTGGTCTGGTTCGAGGTCTTTGCTTTCTATGAAACCATCAATATTGAATCCTCACAAGGGCTGGTTATCCTTTTGTTGTCCTGTGCCATGAGATCCTGCAGTTTTGGATCGGCAGGACTGACCCTCCGTGGTTCACAGATAATGCAGACTTTGAGGTGGGCCAAATCAAAGCCCAGGATCTGGGTGTGGGTGACAGCTGAGCCCACTGGATTTCCCTCACCTACCCCACCAGAGCGAGCTCTCCAGCACAGCTCGGGCTAGGCCGCCCAATGCCGCCATTGACAGGAGGCAGGGTCAGCTCTTATTTTTTTTTTTCAAGTTTATACATTCTTTCCATTTTATTGAGCTAGAAGCATACAAGTTGCTCAATTAGCATTGATTGGCCATAAAGTGTACTTAATTGATGGCATAGCTGGTATAATAGCGCTACCTTTTTTCTCGGTTTGGTTTTTGGTTATATGTTAATTTGTGGATGAGGACTTCAACACTGGCCACATACAGCAACAACAACAGCAACAACAACAGTAAAAAAAAATCAAGCACTGCTAAACATGGATAGAACCTCTTTCTCCGTTTTAAGCATTCCTGCAGTTCAGTGACGTCATCAGCTATGATGTCACAGAGAACAAAGTCAGGTCCTATTTCAGACAGGGCTGACCTCGGTTACAAAGAGCAGAGTAAACACTTTCTTTGCAAGTTTGTCTGATTGTTTTCTTTCATCTGAACATGAATTATATTTTTTTTCAATTCCCATCAAAAATTCATCTTCTGCTTATCCCATAGATGGGTTAAGAAGTAAATATTTGTCAACAGATGAAGTGATGAATGATGAATGAGTGAGAACCTAAGTCTTTGATGTTGCCTAGGCCTTCGTGTGGAGGACTGCTCAGTTCCTCCATTTTTGAGCACAGGGAGCTTTCTCCAGTAAATGAAGCCACATCTTGGACAGATACATTCCTTAAACCATTAGTTTGATACATCAATAAATGTGTTTCAGGGAACACAGATGTTAAATGAGAATCACGTAAAAAAGCACATGGTGTAGGATTTTACTAATGATTAAAATATATCAGTGTTATCAAAGCACAATTTCTTTTTTTTTTTAATTTAAACAATTTATTACTACTGTGTGTGTGATGCGCAGCTGTGAGCATGTATGCACCACAGTATGAACATGGAGGTCAAAGGATGATTCTGTGAAGTCGGTTTTCTTTGTGTATCTTTATGTGGGTTCCAGCGATTGAATTCAGGTCCTCAGGTTTGCCTTTATCCCCTCTATCGAGGCATCCTCTAGGCTCTGTTTGTCTTTTGAAACAGGAAGTCACTGTGTTCGATGTAACGGTTAGCTCAGTGCTTATTACAAAGTCTACACTGACTTCAAAGGTGAAGCCGTCATTGCTTTACCCTTCCAAATGCTAGGATTACAGGTCTAATATTTTTGTTTTGGTTTGGGTTTTGTCATAGGATCTCACCGTACTTGCTTAGGCTGCCTTGAATTCCATGCCTCTAAGTAACTGCAGTGACTGAGGAAACTGGGGCATTGCCATCAAGCCCAGGCACTCCTCCCCCAAATTACTTCAGCCGGAGGAGCAGAGATTTCCTATAAGTCCCTTCCTGGACACAAGCTGCCTCCCTCATTAGCACCTCCACCAGAATGGTGTGTTCACTGTAATCAACGACCCAGCATTAGCACTCTTCTCACTAAAAGGCCACAGTTTACTCTTACTATACAGTCTGCGAGCCGGCAAACGTACGTTTATGTGTATCTGCCATCACAGCATCACCAATACTTTTCCACTGTGATCCCCACACCCTCAAATCCCTAAAAATGCTTTGCCTGTCCATCTCTCACTCCCTTCTAACTCTAGCAACCACCAGTCGTTGGCCTGGCTCTCTAGTTTTTTTTTTTTTTTCAGTTACTACTGTACTTTATTGTGTTCAACCAAATCACCATGTTACAAAAATAGCAAGCTGCCATAATAAAAAATAAGGCTCCTCTATCCAGCACCGATAGCATCATTTTACTTTCAAGCCTAGAAATTGCACACTTGTATATAAACCAACCGAAGATGAGGATTGAGAGTTCATCTTGGTGGATTTTTCCTTTGATGAATATGAAGTGTCCTTCCTTATCTTTTTTGATGACTTTTAATTGAAAATTGATTTTATTTGATATTAGAATGGCTACTCCAGCTTGCTTCTTCTGACCATTTGCTTGGAAAGTTGTTTTCCAGCCTTTCACTCTGAGGTAGTATCTGTCTTTGTCTCTGAGGTGTGTTTCCTGTAGGCAGCAGAATGCAGGGTCCTCATTGCGTATCCAGTTTGTTAATCTATGTCTTTTTATTGGGGAGTTGAGGCCATTGATATTGAGAGATATTAAGGAATAGTGATAATTGCTTCCTGTTATATTCATATTTGGATGTGAGGTTATGTTTGTTTGCTTTTCTTCCCTTTGTTTTGTTGCCAAGATGATTAGTTTCTTGCTTCTTCTAGGGTATAGCTTGCCTCCTTATGTTGGGCTTTACCCTTTATTATCCTTTGTAGTGCTGGATTTGTAGAAAGATATTGTGTAAATTTGGTTTTGTCATGGAATATCTTGGTTTCTCCATCTATGTTAATTGAGAGTTTTGCAGGATACAGTAACCTGGGCTGGCATTTGTGTTCTCTTAGGGTCTGTATGACATCTGTCCAGGATCTTCTGGCCTTCATAGTTTCTGGCGAAAAGTCTGGTGTGATTCTGATAGGTCTCCCTTTATATGTTACTTGACCTTTTTCCCTTACTGCTTTTAATATTCTTTCTTTATTTTGTGCGTTTGGTGTTCTGACTATTATGTGACGGGAGGTGTTTCTTTTCTGGTCCAATCTATTTGGAGTTCTGTAGGCTTCTTGTATGCCTATGGGTATCTGTTTTTTTAGGTTAGGGAAGTTTTCTTCTATGATTTTGTTGAAGATATTTACTGGTCCTTTGAGCTGGGAGTCTTCACTCTCTTCTATACCTATTATCCTTAGGTTTGATCTTCTCATTGAGTCCTGGATTTCCTGTATGTTTTGGACCAGTAGCTTTTTCTGCTTTACATTATCTTTGACAGTTGAGTCAATGATTTCTATGGAATCTTCTGCTCCCGAGATTCTCTCTTCCATCTCTTGTATTCTGTTGGTGAAGCTTGTATCTACAGCTCCTTGTCTTTTCTTTTGATTTTCTATGTCCAGGGTTGTTTCCATGTGTTCTTTCTTGATTGCTTCTATTTCCATTTTTAATTCCTTCAACTGTTTGATTGTGTTTTCCTGGAATTCTTTCAGGGATTTTTGCGATTCCTCTCTGTAGGCTTCTACTTGTTCTCTAAGGGAGTTCTTTATGTCTTTCTTGAAGTCCTCCAGCATCATGATCAAATATGATTTTGAAACTAGATCTTGCTTTTCTGGTTTGTTTGGATATTCCGTGTTTGCTTTGGTGGGAGAATTGGGCTCCGATGATGCCATGTAGTCTTGGTTTCTGTTGCTTGGGTTCCTGCGCTTGCCTCTCGCCATCAGATTATCTCTAGTGTTACTTTGTTCTGCTATTTCTGACCGTGGCTAGACTGTCCTATAAGCCTGTGTGTCAGGAGTGCTGTAGACCTGTTTTCCTGTTTTCTTTCAGCCAGTTATGGGGACAGAGTGTTCTGCTTTCGGGCGTGTAGTTTTTCCTCTCTACAGGTCTTCAGCTGTTCCTGTGGGCCTGTGTCTTGAGTTCACCAGGCAGGTTTCTTTCAGGGGAAAAGTTGGTCCTACCTGTGGTTCCAAGGCTCAGGTTTGCTCGTGGGGTACTGCCTAAGTCCTCTCCGCGGCGGCAGCAACCGGGAAGATCTGCGCTGCTCTTTCCGGGAGCCTCCGTGCACCAGGGTTCCAGATGATGTTTGGTGTTTTCCTCTGGCGTCTGGATGTGCACAGAGTGCAGTCTCTTCTGGTTTCCCAGGAGTGTCTGCCTCTCTGAAGGTTTAGCTCTCCCTCCCACGGGATTTGGGTGCAGAGAACTGTTTATCCGGTCTGTTTCCTTCAGGTTCCGGCGGTGTCTCAGGCGCAGGGGTCCTGCCGCTCCTGGGCCCTCCCCTACGGGAACCTAGAGGCCTTATACAGTTGCCTCTTGGGCCAGGGATGTGGGCAGGGGTGGGCAGTGTTGGTGGTCTCCTCTGCTCTGCAGCCTCAGGAGTGCCCACCTGATCAGGCGGTGAGGTCTCGAGATAGATGTATCTTGATGAGTCTGAGACCAGCATGCCTTACATAATGAGTTACAGGATAGCCAGAACTACATAGAGAAAAGAAATAAATAATTAAAAATAAAAAAAAACATAAAGAAATGATCATCATCCGAAGAAATAAATATTTGTTTTGGTTTAAGCATTGTAAAGTATTTTAAACATTCTAAATATTACACAGTACCCTGTTAAAATGTACAATTTTAGGTTTTTACATATCAGTAAAAAATAAAACATACACTAACTGAACCCTATTTTTAGCCTAAAATTATGATAAAATGTAAACCTAAAACAATCTAATTCATATTTTATTCACTTGAATTCGAATATTCTAGTTGGTGTAAATTGTGATTATATCCCAGCCTCTGCACCCACCCTTGTGTTTTCATTTTTTTAGTGATGTAACAAGGAGATCTTTTAATTAATTTATGTTTTTCATTTATTGAAAATACAGTTTTTCTCACATAATATATCCTTATTATGGTTTCTCCTATGATAATTCCTTACATTTCTTACCTATACCATTTCCTTTCCTGATCCACTCACTTCCTTTTTGTTTGCCATTAGAAAACAATAGACTTCTAATGGATAATAATGCAGTAAATATAATATAATATGACAAATTAAAGGAAATGAACAAAACAAAGAAAATGGCTCCAGTAAAAGCATGAAGAAACTGATCCACGTCTTTGCACATGGAGGAATCCCATAACAACACTAAACTTGAATTCATAATTCAATGAACCTGAAAGGTATAAAAAGAAAAGAAAAATAACATAAATAAAAAGAAAAAATTTTAAAGTAAAAAGTTCATAGATAACATTATAAGACAAAGAACCTCCAAAGATGCCAATGATTTTGTTTTGTTTGTTTGTTTGTTTGCTTTTTGTTTTTTATTGGCCATTTACTGCTGGTCGTTTAGCCAACTTAACAGAATTCTTCCCCAGTGAGACTCCCTAGAAGGAAACTAAAATTTCATTTTCTAGCGCTTATCAACTGGAGATAGCTTGTGACTTGGGGTTTGAGCCTATGTCTACCTTTCCATTAAGCTCTAGGACCCCATCTGGTCCAGAACTGTACAGGCCCTCTGCTTGATGTCTCAGACTCTGTGATTTCAAATGGGTATTGATCATGTTGATTTAGAGAGCCCTGTTTGTTTGGTGTTTCCCATCCCCCTTTAGCTCTTATACTCTTTCCTCCTCCTGTTATGAGGTTTTCCAGGAACATGGAAGGAAAGGATTTAATGGAAATATTTGATGGAAATAAACTGAGTGTTCCAAAGATGAAGACTCTGTGTAGGCACCAGCTTCACTTGTCTGTGTTCAATGAGTCATTTAGGTGTTGTCTTCAGCAACTGGACCTTGCGGTCAGTTTGTGGAGAGCAAACTTCAGACTTGGCAACAGCCTGGGTTGTTTGTAAGTTCCTATGGAGCCTCTGTAGGCTACAACTCAATTGGATGTAATCGAATGCATAAACTGGAAAATTTATTTGGTGATAACGGATGTCTTGTTGGGGCTCTCTGCCTTCCCCATTATTTGGCCAACTCATTTAGAGTATCTTAATATATATATATATATATATATATATATATATATATATATATATATATATATGTGTGTGTGTGTGTGTGTGTGTGTGTGTGTGTGTGTGTGTGTGTATGTGTGTGTGTGTGTGTGTGTATGCATGTATGTATTTTAGGAAGTATCTACTGTATTAGGTTTTCATACTACTCCTCAAATACCCGTTGCTGTCTCTTTGCATATTCCCTCCCCTGTCACCATCCTCTACATTTGATTCCCTCAACACAGTCCCACTCTTACCCATCCATAAATATCTAGTCTACTTTCTTTTCCTAGGGAGATAAAGTTCTGTCTATGTTTCTATTCTGTACCTACCTCTGAATGGGTCTAGGGATTGTAGCTTGAATATCATTGACTAAACACCTAATATCGACATATAACTGAATACATAGCATAGTTTTATTTCTGTATCTGAGGTACCTCACCTAGAATGATTTTTTTCTAGTTCCATCCATTTACCTGCGAATTTCATGATTCCACTTTTTTTTTTATTAACTTGAGTATTTCTTATATACATTTCGAGTGTTATTCCCTTTCCCGGTTTCCGGGCAAAAAACCCCCTCCCCCCCTCCCCCTCCCCTTCATTATGGGTATTCCCGTCCCAACCCTCCCCCATTGCCGCCCTCCCCCCAACAGTATAGTTCACTGGGGGTTCAGTCTTAGCAGGACCCAGGGCTTCCCCTTCCACTGATGCTCTTACTAAGATATTCATTGCTACCTATGAGGTCAGAGTCCAGGGTCAGTCCATGTATAGTCTTTAGGTAGTGGCTTAGTCCCTGGAAACTCTGGTTGCTTGGCATTGTTGTACATATGGGGTCTCAAGCCCCTTCAAGCTCTTCCAGTTCTTTCTCTGATTCCTTCAACCGGGGTCCTATTCTCAGTTCACTGGTTTGCTGCTGGCATTCGCCTCTGTATTTGCTGTATTCTGGCTGTGTCTCTCAGGAGCGATCTACATCCGGCTCCTGTCGGTCTGCACTTCTTTGCTTCATCCATCTTGTCTAATTGGGTGGCTGTATATGTATGGGCCACATGTGGGGCAGGCTCTGAATGGGTGTTCCTTCAGTCTCTGTTTTAATCTTTGCCTCTCTATTCCCTGCCAAGGGTATTCTTGTTCCCCTTTTAAAGAAGGAGTGAAGCATTCACATTTTGATCATCCGTCTTGAGTTTCATTTGTTCTAGGCATCTAGGGTAATTCAAGCATTTGGGCTAATAGCCACTTATCAATGAGTGCATACCATGTATGTCTTTCTGTGATTGGGTTAGCTCACTCAGGATGATATTTTCCAGTTCCAACCATTTGCCTACAAATTTCATAAAGTCGTTGTTTTTGATAGCTGAGTAATATTCCATTGTGTAGATGTACCACATTTTCTGTATCCATTCCTCTGTTGAAGGGCATCTGGGTTCTTTCCAGCTTCTGGCTATTATAAATAAGGCTGTGATGAACATAGTGGAGCACATGTCTTTTGTATATGTTGGGGCATCTTTTGGGTATATGCCCAAGAGAGGTATAGCTGGATCCTCAGGCAGTTCAATGTCCAATTTTCTGAGGAACCTCCAGACTGATTTCCAGAATGGTTGTACCAGTCTGCAATCCCACCAACAATGGAGGAGTGTTCCTCTTTCTCCACATCCTCGCCAGCATCTGCTGTCACCTGAGTTTTTGATCTTAGCCATTCTCACTGGTGTGAGGTGAAATCTCAGGGTTGTTTTGATTTGCATTTCCCTTATGACTAAAAATGTTGAACATTTCTTTAGGTGTTTCTCAGCCATTTGGCATTCCTCAGCTGTGAATTCTTTGTTTAGCTCTGAACCCCATTTTTTAATAGGGTTATTTGTCTCCCTGCGGTCTAACTTCTTGAGTTCTTTGTATATTTTGGATATAAGGCCTCTATCTGTTGTAGGATTGGTAAAGATCTTTTCCCAATCTGTTGGTTGCCATTTTGTCCTAACCACAGTGTCCTTTGCCTTACAGAAGCTTTGCAGTTTTATGAGATACCATTTGTCGATTCTTCATCTTAGAGCATAAGCCATTGGTGTTTTGTTCAGGAAATTTTTTCCAGTGCCCATGTGTTCCAGATGCTTCCCTAGTTTTTCTTCTATTAGTTTGAGTGTGTCTGGTTTGATGTGGAGGTCCTTGATCCACTTGGACTTAAGCTTTGTACAGGGTGATAAGCATGGATCGATCTGCATTCTTCTACATGTTGACCTCCAGTTGAACCAGCACCATTTGCTGAAAATGCTATCTTTTTTCCATTGGATGGTTTTGGCTCCTTTGTCAAAAATCAAGTGACCATAGGTGTGTGGGTTCATTTCTGGGTCTTCAATTCTATTCCATTGGTCTATCTGTCTGTCTCTGTTCCAATACCATGCAGTTTTTATCACTATTGCTCTGTAATACTGCTTGAGTTCAGGGATAGTGATTCCCCCTGAAGTCCTTTTATTGTTGAGGATAGCTTTAGCTATCCTGGGTTTTTTGTTATTCCAGATGAATTTGCAAATTGTTCTGTCTAACTCTTTGAAGAATTGGATTGGTATTTTGATGGGGATTGCATTGAATCTGTAGATCGCTTTTGGTAAAATGGCCATTTTTACTATATTAATCCTGCCAATCCATGAGCATGGGAGATCTTTCCATCTTCTGAGGTCTTCTTCAATTTCTTTCCTCAGTGTCTTGAAGTTCTTATTGTACAGATCTTTTACTTGCTTGGTTAAAGTCACACCGAGGTACTTTATATTATTTGGGTCTATTATGGAGGGTGTTGTTTCCCTAATTTCTTTCTCGGCTTGTTTCTCTTTTGTATAGAGGAAGGCAACTGATTTATTTGAGTTAATTTTATACCCAGCCACTTTGCTGAAGTTTTTTATCAGCTTTAGTAGTTCTCTGGTGGAACTTTGGGGATCACTTAAATATACTATCATGTCATCTGCAAATAGTGATATTTTGACCTCTTCTTTTCCGATCTGTATCCCTTTGATCTCCTTTTGTTGTCTGATTGCTCTGGCTAGAACTTCAAGAACTATTTTGAATAAGTAGGGAGAGAGTGGGCAGCCTTGTCTAGTCCCTGATTTTAGTGGGATTGCTTCAAGTTTCTCTCCATTTAGTTTAATGTTAGCAACTGGTTTGCTGTATATGGCTTTTACTATGTTTAGGTATGGGCCTTGAATTCCTATTCTTTCCAGGACTTTTATCATGAAGGGGTATTGAATTTTGTCAAATGCTTTCTCAGCATCTAATGAAATGATCATGTGGTTCTGTTCTTTCAGTTTGTTTATATAATGGATCACGTTGATGGTTTTCCGTATATTAAACCATCCCTGCATGCCTGGGATGAAGCCTACTTGATCATGGTGGATGATTGTTTTGATGTGCTTTTGAATTCGGTTTGCCAGAATTTTATTGAGTATTTTTGCGTCGATATTCATAAGGGAAATTGGTCTGAAGTTCTCTTTCTTTGTTGGGTCTTTGTGTGGTTTAGGTATAAGAGTAATTGTGGCTTCGTAGAAGGAATTCGGTAGGGCTCCATCTGTTTCAATTTTGTGGAATAGTTTGGATAATATTGGTATGAGGTCTTCTATGAAGGTTTGATAGAATTCTGCACTAAACCCGTCTGGACCTGGGCTCTTTTTGGTTGGGAGACCTTTAATGACTGCTTCTATTTCCTTAGGAGTTATGGGGTTGTTTAACTGGTTTATCTGTTCCTGATTTAACTTCGATACCTGGTATCTGTCTAGGAAATTGTCCATTTCCTGAAGATTTTCAAATTTTGTTGAATATAGGTTTTTATAGTAAGATCTGATGATTTTTTGAATTTCCTCTGAATCTGTAGTTATGTCTCCCTTTTCATTTCTGATTTTGTTAATTTGGACGCACTCTCTGTGTCCTCTCGTTAGTCTGGCTAAGGGTTTATCTATCTTGTTGATTTTCTCAAAGAACCAACTTTTGGTTCTGTTGATTCTTTCTATGGTCCTTTTTGTTTCTACTTGTTTGATTTCAGCTCTGAGTTTGATTATTTCCTGCCTTCTACTCCTCCTGGGTGTATTTGCTTCTTTTTGTTCTAGAGCTTTTAGATGTGCTGTCAAGCTGCTGACATATGCTCTCTCCTGTTTCTTTCTGCAGGCACTCAGTGCTATGAGTTTTCCTCTTAGCACAGCTTTCATTGTGTCCCATAAGTTTGAGTATGTTGTATCTTCATTTTCATTAAATTCTAAAAAGTTTTTAATTTCTTTCTTTATTTCTTCCTTGACCAGGTTATCATTGAGTAGAGCGTTGTTCAATTTCCACGTACATGTGGGCATTCTTCCCTTATTGTTATTGAAGACCAGTTTTAGGCCGTGGTGGTCCGATAGCACGCATGGGATTCTTTCTATCTTTCTGTACCTGTTGAGGTCCGTTTTTTGACCAATTATATGGTCAATTTTGGAGAGAATATTACTTGCTTGGTTAAAGTCACACCGAGGTACTTTATATTATTTGGGTCTATTATGAAGGGTGTCGTTTCCCTAATTTCTTTCTCGGCTCGTTTCTATTTTGTGTAGAAGAAGGCTACTGATTTATTTGAGTTAATTTTATAACCACCCACTTTGCTGAAGTTGTTTGTCAGCTTTAGTAGTTCTCTGGTGGAACTTTTGGGATCACTGAAATATACTATCATATCATCTGCAAATAGTGATATTTTGACTTCTTCTTTTCCGATCTGTATCCCCTTGACCTCCTTTTGTTGTCAGATTGTTCTGGCTAGAACTTCAAGAACTATATTGAATAATTAGGGAGAGATTGGGCAGCCTTGTCTAGTCCCTGATTTTAAGAACACAGTATTTAATAAATTGATTTAAATATTTAAAAAAACAACAAGAAAAGAAAATAGATAAAAAGTTTGAGTCATGTGAAAGAAGGCAAAGATTTATTCTGTTTATTCTAGATGATACATAGGATTTAATGACAAGTTTGGCTTAGGCCACGTTGAAATTCCAGTTCCCTAGATTAACAATCCATCTATTTAAATAAACAGACAAGATGCTCTCTGAAAGCATTAACTATGAAATGGGATTGGGAAGATATTCAAGAAGTTCAATTTACTGGAATAGATATTTCCATGTGTGAAGGCCATTGAAGATATTCTTTTTTATTATCAGTATCTTGTATAATGAGGAACTGAACCTGCAGATCTTTGTTCACAGAAATACAGCTGAGTCTTATATTTGTTCCTGTGTTGAGATGGCATGAAATTATGACATAGCTAGAGGTTTTATAGTTAAAAAACATATAGTACCATTGTTTCTTCCCTGAAGAGTTTGCCCAACACATCAATCACCTGGAGAAGAAAATGGCCCCTCAGGATACACCATTTTCTACAGACCTTAAGATAATGTATATTGCCTACCTTATAATGTATATTTGCATGATACCTTTTAGAGATGGTCCTGTATCAATCCTTGAGGCTTTTTCTTTGCAATGGACACTTTAGTCAATATCTGTTCTCATTCTTGAGAGATTCTCTGCCTTATTACAGGGTTTATGTATTTTCTACAATACTTGTATGTATTTGTCCAGAAATCCTTGAATTATAGTTGGTATGGTGGGACAGAAGGTAGAGAGAGGGAGAGGGAGAAAGGGAGAGGGAGAATAACATTCTACTCAGAAATAGAATGTTATTTTCAAGTCTGGAAGTCTTCCTTTGGTATTCAATTATATGTATGATTTAAAAGTATATAGTTATTTAGATAATTTTTATTCTTCAGCTACTGAAAAATAGAATAATGTATTCTAAATTTTCCTTTTCTAGCTGTGAAATAGAATTATTTCAAGACCCAACAATTGTGCTTCAAATGAGACCCTCTGAGAGCTGTTGTGATCATTATGTAAGTACACAGTTTATTGGCTTCCTTTTCCATAACAGATCTGAAATATTTCTTTCACAGTAACATTCCAAGCTCACCTAAAGTCAGATATTTTAGAATATCTGACATCTGCTTAGTCTTCCAAAGCTGGCAAAATGGATTGAATAATAGTTATTTTTAAGACGTAATTGCTGCACTGTTAAAAAATAAGACCCCCTGTAACTAAATAATGTCACATATCTGCACTCCTTATATAACCAAACTGTTTTTCCCCCAAGTAAGAGCCTGATTTAGGGAAGCATTTAAAAATTCAATGGAAATGATTTTCATTACCAGCCTGCTGTGCTCTAAAAGTGTGGCTCTCAAGAGTTTAGGTGGTAGCCACGTAGAACAATGACAGTTTTCTATTAATAAATGTTAACAAATTTAGCTTAATATCAAAGAATGTGGGATTTAGAGGAAATATATTTAAATATCAAGGTATATATAAAGCTCTGCTTGTGTTTGGGGGCAAATAGTTTTGGATAAACAACTTTGAAAGGATATTTAAAATCAAACAGAAATGATCAGTTTCTATAAAGGGAACATAACACTTGATGGGGTTACAAATGGAAATTAAGATCTCAAGGGAATAGAGTGAACGGCAAAGAAAAATTAAGAGATTTCTATTAAATTTAACTTTGCATATTTAAAGTCAGATATTTCTAATTTGTAGTTTTAAAGACTAATTACTGATCCTAGTGCTTTGAGCTTAGATACATGATATAATACAGATTTCTTCAGAGAGAAGAGAGGAAAGAATTGAATGAAAGAGAGAAAGATGAAGGTATATGAAATGATTTGTATATGCTTTGCCCACGAGTGGCACTATTAGGAGGTGTAGCCTTGTTAGAGTAGGTGTGGCCCTGTTGAAGTAGGTATGTCACTGTGAGTTGGGACTAAAAGACCCTCACTCTAGTTGTCTGGAAGTGAGTATTCAGCTAGCAGCCTTCAGATGAAGATGCAGAACTCTCAGATCCTCCTGTACTATGCCTGCCTGGATGCTGCCATGTTCCCACCTTGATGATACTAAACTGAACCTCTGAACCTGCAAGCCAGCTCAAACTAAATGTTGTCCTTTATAAGACTTGTTTTGGTTATAGTGTCTGTTGACAGTTGTAAAACCGTAAGAGAGCATACGAGGTTTAATATCATATAACTGTGGATACCTTCTCTGAAATTGATTTGATGTAAAGACTAGGAAGAAAAAAAGGTTGGTATAATTTAAAACAATAATTAGATTCCTGATAGTTCATGTTAAAATTCCTATAAATCAACAAACTAAAATTCATAATAACCATATTGTTTTGAGAGAACATAGGGCTTTTTTTTTTTTACAGCTTCTCCGTATAATGGATTAAAAAAATGGAAAATGTACTACTCAAAAGCTAACCTGGGGATTTAATTGGAGTTTGAAAGTGAAAATATGAAAGCATGGAAAAATTGAAGATCCAGACAAATGATAAAAGAAAAGAAATTGATAAATGTTATGTTTTATCCAATTTGTTTTTTACTATTTTTTGAGTTGGAGTTCAATGAAGCAGGCAAGCTCAACAATGGGCATCTTTGAACAAGTGACTGCCTAGTGTGAGGTTTGGAATTCAAAGAAGTAGTGAGCATATCCAGAGTATCAGGGAAAACACATTAGGATTCTGACTGTTATCTAAAAATGGGAGTAAGAAAAAGGAAAGAGAATTTTTCCAGAAAGAAGGCAAGCTTACCTGTGAATTTCGGTAAAAAACTTAATTGGGGGAGGGACGTCTTGATTCTAAAGTATATATCCTATTAAGAAGATAATTATTCATTCTATCTGGTTTCAGGCATATCATGTTTTCTTTTGTTTTGTTTTTTTTTTAACTTTTTGAAACATGATTTTTTGAGGGTTGTTGCTTGTTTAGCTGATTGTCAGCCCATTTGGACCAACTCTTTTTTTTCCTTCTTTATTAACTTGGGTATTATTTATTTAAATTTTGATTGTTATTCGTTTTCCCGGTTTCCAGGCAGACATCCCCCTATCCCCTCCCCCTCCCCTTCTGCATCGATGTTCACCTTCCCATCCTCCCCCCATTACCACCCTCCCCACAACAATCACGTTCACTGGGGGTTCAGTCTTGGCAGGACCAAGGGCTTCCCCTTCCACTGGTGCTCTTACTAGGCTATTCATTGCTACCTATGAGGTTGGAGCCCAGGGTCAGTCCATGTATAGTCTTCGGGTAGTGGTTTAGTCCCTGGAAGCTCTGGTTGGTTGACATTGTTGTTCATATGGGGTATCAAGTCTCCTCAAGCTCTTTCAGTCCTTTCTCTGATTCCTTCAACGGGGGTACTATTCTCAGTTCAGTGGTTTAATGATGGAATTCGCCTATGTATTTGCTGTATTCTGGCTGTGTCTCTCAGGAGCAATCTACATCTGGTTCCTGTGGGTCTGCACTTCTTTGCTTCATCCATCTTATCTAGTTTGGTGACTGTATATGTATGGACCATATGTGGGGCAGGCTCTGAATGGTTGATCCTTCTGCCTCTCTTTTAAACTTTGCTCCCTATTCTCTGCCAAGGTTATTCTTGTTCCCATTTTTTTTTTTTTTGGTTCTTTTTTTCGGAGCTGCGGACCGAACCCAGGGCCTTGCGCTTCCTAGGCAAGCGCTCTAACCACTGAGCTAAATCCCCAACCCTTCTTGTTCCCATTTGAAGAAGGAGTGAAGCATCGCATTGTGGTCATCCTTGAGTTTCATGTGTTCTGTGCATTTAGGGTAATTCAAGCATTTAGGCTAATATCCAATTATCAATGAGTGCATACCGTGTGTGTTTTTCTGTGATTGGGTTAGCACACTTATGATGATATTTTCCAATTCCATCCATTTGCCTATGAGTTTCATAAAGTCATTGTATTTGATAGCTGAGTAATATTCCGTTGTGTAGATGTATCACATTTTCTGTATCAATTCCTCTGTTGAAGGGCATCTGGGTTCTTTCCAGCTTCTGGCTACTATAAATAAGGCTACTATGAACATAGTGGAGCATGTGTCTTTGTTATATGTTGGGGCATATTTTGGGTATATGCTCAAGAGAGGTATAGCTGGGTACTCGGGTAGTTCAATTTCCAATTTTCAGAGGAACTTCCAAACTGATTTCCAGAATGGTTGTACCAGTCTGCAATCTCACCAACAATGGAGGAGTGTTCCTGTTTCTCCACATCCTCGCCAGCATCTGCTGTCAGCTGAGTTTTTGATCTTAGCCATTCTCACTGATGTGAAGTGGAATCTCAGGGTTGTTTTGATTTCTATTTCCCTTACGACTAAAGATGTTGAACATTTTTTTAGGTGTTTCTCAGCCATTCGGCATTCCTCACCTGCGAATTCTTTGTTTAGTCCTGACCCCATTTTTTAATAGAGTTATTTGTCTCCCTGCAGTCTAACTTCTTGAGCTCTTTGTATATTTTGGAGATAAACCTTCTATCAGTTTGTAGGATTAGTAAAGATCTTTTCCCAATCTGTTCGTTGCCGTTTTGTCCTAACCACAGTGTCCTTTGCCTTACAGAAGCTTTGCAGTTTTATGAGATCCCATTTGTCGATTCTTGATCTTAGAGCATAAGCCATTGGTGTTTTGTTCAGGAAATTTTTTCCAGTGCCCATGTGTTCCAGATGCTTCCCTAGTTTTTCTTCTATTAGTTTGAGTGTATCTGGTTTGATGTGCAGGTCCTTGAATCACTTGAACCTAAGCTTTGTACAGGGTGATAAGCATGGATCGATCTGCATTTTTCTACATGCTGACCTCCTCTTGAACCAGCACCATTTGCTGAAAATGCTATCTTTTTTCCATTGGATGGTTTGGGATCCTTTGTCAAAAATCAAGTAACCATGGGTGTGTGGGTTCATTTCTGGGTCTTCAATTCTATTCCACTGCTCTATCTGTCTGTATCTGTACCAGTAACATGCAGATTTTATAACTATTGCTCTGTATTACTGCTTGAGGTCAGGGAGATTGATTCCCCCAGAAGTCCTTTTATTGTTGAGGATAGATTTAGCTATCCTGGGTTTTTTGTTATTCCAGATGAATTTGCAAATTGTTCTGTCTAACTCTCTGAAAAATTGGATTGGTGTTTTGAAGGGGATTGCTTTGAATCTGTAGATCCCTTTTGGTAAAATGGCCATTTTTACTATATTAATCCTGCCAATCAATGAGCATGGGAGATCTTTCCATCTCCTGTGATCTTCTTCAATTTCTTTCTTCACAGGCTTGAAGTTCTTATTGTACAGATCATTTACTTACTTGGTTAAAGTCACACCGAGGTACTTTATATTATTTGGGACTATTATGAAGGGTATTGTTTCCCTAATTTCTTTCTCAGTTTGTTTCTTTTTTCCATAGAGGAAGGATAAAGATTTATTTGAGTTAAGTTTATACCCAGCTACTTTGCTGAAGGTGTTTATCAGCTTTAGTAGTTCTCTGGTGAACTTTTGGGATCACTTAAATATACTATCATATCATCTGTGAATAGTGCTATTTTGACTTCTTCTTTTCCAATCTGTATCCTTTGATCTCCTTTTGTTGTCTGATTCCTCTGGATAGAACTTCAAGAACTATATTTAATAAGTAGGGAGAGAGTGGGCAGCCTTGTCTAGTCCCTAATTTTAGTGGGATTGCTTCAAGTTTCTCTCCATTTAGTTTAATATTAGCTATTGTTTTGCTGTATATGGCTTTTACTATGTTTAGGTATAGGCCTTGAATTCCTATTCTTTCCAGGACTTTTATCATGAATGGGTGTTGAATATTTCAAATGCTTTCTCAGCATCTAATGAATGATCAAGTGGTGTTTATCTTTCAGTTTGTTTATATAGTGGATTAAGTTGATGGTTTTCCATATATTAAACCATCCCTGCATGCCTGGGATGAAGCCTACTTGATCATGATGGATGATTGTTTTGGTGTGCTCTTGGATTCGGTTTGCAAGGGAAATTGGTGTGAAATTCCCTTTCTTTGTTGTGTCTTTGTGTGTTTTAGGTTTAAGAGTAATCGTGGGGGTTGGGGATTTAGCTCAGTGGTAGAGCAGTTACCTAGCAAGTGCAAGGCCCTGGGTTTCGTCCCCAGCTCCGAAAAAAAAAGAAAAAAGAAAAAGGAAAAAATAGTAATCGTGGATTCATAGAAGGATTTCGGTAGCGCTTCATCTGTTTCAATTTTGTGGAATAGTTTGGATAGTATTGGTATGAGGTCTTCTATGAAGGTCTGATAGAACTCTGCACTGAACCCATCTGGATCTGGGCTCTTTTTGGTTGGGAGACCTTTAATGACTGCTTCTATTTCTTTAGGAGGTATGGGGTTGTTTAAATGGTTTATCTGTTCCTGATTTAACTTTGGTACCTGTTAACTGTCTAGGAAATTGTCCATTTCCTCCAGATTTTCAAGTTTCATTGATTATAGGCTTTTGTAGTAGGATTTGATGATTTTTTTGAATTTCCTCTGATTCTTTAGTTATGTCTCCCTTTTCATTTCTGATTTGGTTAATTTGGACACATTCTCTGTGTCCTCTGGTTGGTCTGGCTAAGGGTTTATCTATCCTGTTGATTTTCTCAAAGAACCAGCTTTTGGTTGTGTTGATTCTTTCTATGGTCCTTTTTGTTTCTACTTGGTTGATTTCAGCTCTGGTTTTGATTATTTCCTGCCTTCTACTCCTCCTGTGTGTATTTGCTACATTTTGTTCTAGAGCTTTTAGGTGTGCTGTCAAGCTGCTGATATATGCTCTTTGCTGTTTCTTTCTGCAGGCACTCAGAGCTATGAGTTTTCCTCTTAGCACAGGTTTCATTGTGTCCCATAAGTTTGGGTATATTGTACCTTTATTTCATTAAATTCTAAGAAGTCTTTAGTTTCTTTCCTTATTGTAACAAAATGTCTTTCTAACATTAAAATCTTTTAGGCAGTATATAATATCATGTTCACTGAGGGCCAAGCTCAGCTCCTATTCTTTTGACTTAGATAGCTAACAAAGCAAATTAAAAGAATTAAGAAAAACTAGTCATAGTGGCAGATATCTTTAATTCCAGCACTAGTGAGGCATATGCAGGTCAATTTCTGTAAGGAAGAAGCTTTCCTTGTCTACATAGTAAGGTCCAGGCCAGTCAAGGCTACATAGTGAAACTCTATCAAAAACAAAACAAACCAACAACAGCAGCAACACACAATAGCACTGCAAACTAGTCATGGTCTACCAGTAGAAAATAACCTTTCTTTAACTAGTTTCAATAAACCACTGCCCCTTTCATCTTCTATTCTTTTCCATGATATTTTAAATCTTTTAGGACAGATGTGATGCTTTTAAATTATAAAGGCATGTCTTATTCAATATTTTATTGCTGTGAAGAGAGACCATGCCCATAGCAACCATGAGGGCACCCAATCAAACATGGTGTTAGAAAAGTAACTGAACTATATCCTGATATGCTGACTGAGTGGGAGACTCACGGAGTAGTGCCACTCCTTGATGACTAAGCATTCAGATATATGAGCTTATGGAGTACACTCTTATTCAAACCACCACAGGATACAACTGATTCTTTCTCTTCCTGAAAATCATTATTACCAGGTGGGTAAAGAAAACTGGCAAAAGATGATTATGGTTAGGTATGTCTATGTGTATTGGCTCTGTCATCAATGACTTTTAAATTTGTTCATTAATGACTAGCTACCTAATAATCCTCCCTCAAGAACTGAATCTGTATGATCACTTAGTAATTGAACTTTTAAGTTGATCTGGCTACTTGCACCAGAAATGCCATTTGAAAATATTCTATGTCGCCACTATTGCCAATTTTCAGTCCTTGGAGAACAATCAGTGGACTCAAAAAGATTGTGTTAGATCATCACAGGACTATGTATCGATGGATCAATTGTAAATGAAAAGAGATAAAATTAAAACAGCAATTAACCACACACGGTTGAAAAACTGATATAATAATCAGTAAGATTATAAATGATATTCACTCCTATCATTTTGGGGGAGTTGAAGTTTCCATGAGGAATGACTATACTATTTTATTTCCAGAGACATAAGTGATCAGGATTATGCTATTATAATTGAACTGTCTGGGAGTTAAAAAACAATAACAGAGTAATTTACTGATTAAAGGTTGAAGTCTTAATCAGGCTTTAGGCTAGGAAAATGTTGTTTGCAGTTAGAAAAACGTTAAAATTAAAAAATTAAAAGAAATTTAAAAATTGAAATAAAAATATATAATATTAGCTGTGATACTGCTAAATGTAATGTCAGCAATCCATATTTAGGATTAAAAATTAGAATGAAATATTTGGTCACAGAGTCTCATTGATGCTCACTGACAAGAGTCTGAAACTAATTGTCTGAAATATGAGATAACAATAAAATAAAAGGTTCTCCTATGAAGAAGTAAACTTTAGGCACTACCTGAAACTTTAAGGGTTACCCAAGGGTGTATGCCGTAAAAAATGTGCCAGAGTTCAAATTGAGCTTAGTGCTACCTCATTCCAGAAACAACTTTTGGGTCTCTCATTCAAGTGTCCTTCAGGACTTTGGGGAATTGAGCTCTCTAATCTACTACACTGTCACACTGTGACAGTGTAACTCTTAGGAGAAGGCCTGCCTGCTATTCATGCACTTTTTCATCCAATGACCTGTCTGCCTACAGACAATGTTTACTTGCTAGTTTCTTCAGAAACCTTTGATCACCTTTTCTCCCCCTCTAGGTTCTGGTTTTGGAAAACAGAATGTACTGTATTTATTAGGCGATCAGTGAGTGTCTTTATGATCAATAATTATTTTTTATTTTCTCCCTGATTTCAGAATGGAGTGAGAAAGGAATTTGATAAGGAGGAGTTTGCCTTGAAAAGAAAAGTGAGCAATCAGCTAGAATATACTTTTGCATAGCCTACTTATGGGACTCAAAAAAGATAGTAGGCAATAAAATTCTGGCAAACCGAATCCAAGAGCACATCAAACAATCATCCACCATGATCAAGTAGGCTTCATCCCAGGCATGCAGGGATGGTTTAATATATGGAAAACCATCAACGTGATCCATTATATAAACAAACTGAAAGAACAAAACCACATGATCATTACATTAGATGCTGAGAAAGCATTTGACAAAATTCAACACCCCTTCATGATAAAAGTCCTGGAAAGAATAGGAATTCAAGGCCCATACCTAAACATAGTAAAAGCCATATACAGCAAACCAGTTGCTAACAGTAAACTAAATGGAGAGAAACTTGAAGCAATCCCACTAAATCAGGGACTAGACAAGGCTGCCCACTCTCTCCCTACTTATTCAATATATTTCTTGAAGTTCTAGCCAGAGCAATCAGACAACAAAAGGAGGTCAAGGGGATACAGATCGGAAAAGAAGAAGTCAAAATATCACTATTTGCAGATGATATGATAGTATATTTCAGTGATCCCAAAAGTTCCACCAGAGAACTACTAAAGCTGACAAACAACTTCAGCAAAGTGGCTGGGTATAAAATTAACTCAAATAAATCAATAGCCTTCCTCTACACAAAAGAGAAACAAGCCGAGAAAGAAATTAGGGAAACGACACCCTCCATAATAGACCCAAATAATATAAAGTACCTCGGTGTGACTTTAACCAAGCAAGTAAAAGATCTGTACAATAAGAACTTCAAGGGGTTGGGGATTTAGCTCAGTGGTAGAGCGGTTGCCTAGGAAGCGCAAGGCCCTGGGTTCGGTCCCCAGCTCCGAAAAAAAAGAACCAAAAAAAAAAAAAATGAACTTCAAGACTCTGAAGAAAGAAATTGAAGAAGACCTCAGAAGATGGAAAGATCTCCCATGCTCATGGATTAGCAGGATTAATATAGTAAAAATGGCCATTTTACCAAAAGCGATCTACAGATTCAATGCAATCCCCATCAAAATACCAATCCAATTCTTCAAAGAGTTAGACAGAACAATTTCCAAATTCATCTGGAATAACAAAAAACCCAGGATAGCTAAAACTATCCTCAAAAATAAAAGGACTTCAGGTGGAATCACTATCCCTGAACTCAAGCAGTTATTACAGAGCAATAGTGTTAAAAACTGCATGGTATTGGTACAGAGACAGACAGATAGCACAATGGAACAGAATTGAAGACCCAGAAATGAACCCACACACCTATGGGCACTTGATTTTTGACAAAGGAGCCAAAACCATCAAATGAAAAAAAGATAGCATTTTCAGCAAATGGTGCTGGTTCAACTGGAGGTCAACATGTCGAAGAATGCAGAACGATCCATGCTTATCACCCTGTACAAAGCTTAAGTCCAAGTGGATCAAGGGCCTCCACATCAAACCAGATACACTCAAACTAAGAGAAGAAAAACTAGGGATTTAGTTGGGGGAGTCCCAAACTGGCAGATCCCTGCTCAGAGCAGCTCTCTCCTCCCAAGCACTGTGGGAGAGAGACCTCACCACCTGGTCAGGCGAGCATCCCTGAGGCTGCAGAGCAGAAGAGACCACCAACACTGCCCACCCCTGCTCACATCCCAGGCCCAAGAGGAAACTGTATAAGGCCTCTGGGTCCCCGTAGAAGAGGGCCCAGGAGCAGCAGATCCACTGCGTCTGAGACACCACCAGAACCTGAAGGGACCGACCGGATAAACAGGTCTCTGCACCCAAATCCTGTGGGAGGGAGAGCTAAAACTTCAGAGAGGCAGATATGCGTGGGAAACCAGAAGAGACGGCACTCTGCACACATCCCTGACGCCAGAAGAAAACACCAAAGGCCATCTGGAATCCTGGTGCACAGAAGCTCGCCGAAAGGGCTGCGCAGATCTTCCTGGTTGCTGCCAACGCAGAGAGGTCATAGACAACTCCCCACGAGCAAACTTGAGCCTCGGAACCACAGGTAAGACCAACTGTTCTGCTGCAAGTGACCTGCCTGGTGAACTCAAGACACAGGCCCACAGGAACAGCTGAAGACCTGTAGATAGGAAAAACTACACGCCCGAAAGCAGAACACTCTGTCCCCATAACTGGCAGAAAGAAAACAGGAAAGCAGGTCTACAGCACTCCTGACACACAGGCTTATAGGGCAGTCTAGCCACTGTCAGAAATAGCAGAACAAAGTAACACTAGAGATAATCTGATAGCCAGAGGCAAACGCAGGAACCACGCAACAAAAACCAAGACAACATGGCATCATAGGAGCCCAATTCTCCCACCAAAGCAAACACTGAATAACCAAACACACCAGAAAAGCAAGATCTAGTTTCAACATCATATTTGATCATGATGCTGGAAGACTTCAAGAAAGATATGAAGAACTCCCTTAGAGAAACACAGGAAAACATGAATAAAGAAGCAGAAGCCTACAGAGAGGAATCGCAAAAATACCTAAAAGAATTCCAGGAAAACATAAATAAACAAGTAGAACCCTATAGAGAGGAAACACAAAAATCCCTGAAAGAATTCCAAGAAAAAACCATCAAACAGGTGAAGGAATTAAAAATGGAAATAGAAGCAATCAAGAAAGAACACAAGGAAACACCCCTGGATATAGAAAACCAAAGGAAGGGACAAGGAGCCGTAGATACAAGCATCACCAACAGAATACAAGAGATAGAAGAGAGATCTCAGGAACAGAAGATTCCATAGAAATCATTGACTCAACTGTGAAAGATAATGTAAAGCAGAAAAAGCTACTGGTCCAAAACATACAGGAAATCCAGGACTCAATGAGAAGATCAAACCTAAGAATAATAGGTATAGCAGAGAGTGAAGACTCCCAGTTCAAAGGACCAGTAAATATCGTCAAAAAATCAAAGAAGAAAACTTCCCTAACCTAAAAAAAGAGATACCCATAGGCATACAAGAAGCCTACAGAACTCAAAATAGATTGGACCAGAAAAGAAATAGGTCCCAACACATAATAGTCAACACCAAATGCACAAAATAAAGAAAGAATATTAAAAGCAGTAAGGGAAAAAGGTCAAGTAACATATAAAGGCAGACCTATCAGAATCACACCAGATTTTCGTCAAAGACTATGAAAGCCAGAAGATCCTGGACAGATGTCATACAGACACTAAGAGAACACAAATGCCAGCCCGGGTTACTGTATCCTGCAAAACTCTCAATTAACATAGATGGAGAAACCAAGATATTCCATGACAAAAACAAATTTACACAATATCTCTCTACACATCCAGCGCTACAAAAGATAATAAATGGTAAAGCCCAATATAAGGAGGCAAGCTACACCCTAGAAAAAGCAAGAAACTAATCTTCCTGGCAACAAAACAAAGAGAAGAAAAGCACACAAACATAAACTCACATCCAAATATGAATACGACAGGAAGCAATAATCACTATTCCTTAATATCTCTCAACATCAATGGTCTCAACTCCCCAATAAAAAGACATAGATTAACAAACTGGATACACAATGAGGACCCTGCATTCTGCTGCCTACAGGAAACACACCTCAGAGACAAAGACAGACACTACCTCAGAGTGAAAGGCTGGAAAACAACTGTCCAAGCAAACAGTTGGAAGAAGCAAGCTGGGTAGGCATTCTAATATCAAATAAACTCAATTTTCAACTAAAAGTCATCAAAAAAGATAAGGAAGGACACTTCATATTCATCAAAGGAAAAATCCACCAAGATGATCTCTCAATCCTAAATATCTATGCCCCAAATACAAGGGCACCTACATACGTAAAAGAAACCTTACTAAAGCTCAAAACACACATTGCACCTCACACAATAATAGTAGGAGATATCAATACCCCACTCTCATCAATGGACAGATCATGGAAGCAGAAATTAAACAAAGACATAGACAGACTAAGAGAAGTCATGAGCCAAATGGACTTAACAGATATTTATAGAACATTCTATCCTAAAGCGAAAGGATATACCTTCTTCTCAGCTCCTCATGGTACTTTCTCCAAAATTGACCATATAACTGGTCAAAAAACGGGCCTCAACAGGTACAGAAAGATAGAAATAATCCCATGCGTGCTATCAGACCACCACGGCCTAAAACTGGTCTTCAATAATAATAAGGGAAGAATGCCCACATATACGTGGAAATTGAACAATGCTCTACTCAATGATAACCTGGTCAAGGAAGAAATAGAGAAAGAAATTAAAGACTTTTTAGAATTTAATGAAAATGAAGGTACAACATACCCAAATTTATGGGACACAATGAAAGCTGTGCTAAGAGGACAACTCATAGCTCTGAGTGCCTGCAGAAAGAAACAGGAAAGAGCAGCTTGACAGCACACCTAAAATCTCTAGAACAGAAAGAAGCAAATATACCCAGGAGGAGTAGAAGGCAGGAAATAATCAAACTCAGAGCTGAAATCAACCAAGTAGAAACAAAAAGGACCATAGAAAGAATCAACAGAACCAAAAGTTGGTTCTTTGAGAAAATCAACAAGATAGATAAAGCCTTAGCCAGACTAATGAGAGGACACAGAGAGTGTGTCCAAATTAACAAAATCAGAAATGAAAAGGGAGACATAACTACAGATTCTGAAGAAATTCAAAAAATCATCAGATCTTACTATAAAAGCCTATATTCAACAAAACTTGAAAATCTGTAGGAAATGGACAATTTCCTAGAAAGATACCAGGTACCGAAGTTAAATCAGGAACATATAAACCAGTTAAGCAACCCCATAACTCCTAAGGAAATAGAAGCAGTCATTAAAGGTCTCCCAACCAAAAAGAACCCAGGTCCAGATGGGTTTAGTGCAGAATTCTATCAGACCTTCATAGAAGACCTCATACCAAAATTATCCAACCTATTCCACAAAATTAAAACAGATGGAGCAATACCGAATTCCTTCTATGAAGCCACAATTACTCTTATACCTAAACCACTCAAAGACCCAACAAAGATAGAGAACTTCAGACCAATTTCCCTTATGAATATCGACGCAAAAATATTCAATAAGATTCTGGCAAACCGAATCCAAGAGCACATCAAAACAATCATCCACCATGATCAAGTAGGCTAAATCCCAGGAATGCAGGGATGGTTTAATATACAGAAAACCACCAACGTGATCCATTATTTAAACAAACTTAAAAACAAAACCACATGATCATTTCATTAGATGCTGAGAAAGCATTTGACAAAATTCAACACCCCTTCATGATAAAAGTCCTGGAAAGAATAGGAATTCAAGGACCATACCTAAACATAGTAAAAGCCATATACAGCAAACCAGTTGCTAACAGTAAACTAAATGGAGAGAAACTTGAAGCAATCCCACTAAATCAGGGACTAGACAAGGCTGCCCACTCTCTCCCTACTTATTCAATATATTTCTTGAAGTTCTAGCCAGAGCAATCAGACAACAAAAGGAGGTCAAGGGGATACAGATCAGAAAAGAAGAAGTCAAAATATCACTCTTTAGAGATGATATGATAGTATATTTAAGTGATCCCAAAAGTTCCACCAGAGAACTACTAAAGCTGATAAAAAACTTCAGCAAAGTGCCTGGGAATAAAATTAACTCAAATAAATCAGTAGCCTTCCTCTACACAAAAGAGAAACAAGCCGAGAAAGAAATTAGGGAAACGACACCCTCCATAATAGACCCAAATAATATAAAGTACCTCGGTGTGACTTTAACAAAGCAAGTAAAAGATCTGTACTATAATATCTTCAATACTCTGAAGAAAGAAATTGAAGAAGACCTCAGAAGATGGATAGATCTCCCATGCTCATGGATTGGCAGGATTAATATAGTAAAAATGGCCATTCTACCAAAAGCGATCTACAGATTCAATGCAATCCCCATCAAAATACCAATCCAATTCTTCAAAGAGTTAGACAGAACAATTTGCAAATTCATCTGGAATACCAAAAAACCCAGGATAGCTAAAACTATCCTCAACAATGAAAGGACTTCTGGGGAATCACTATCCCTGAACTCAAGCAGTATTACAGAGCAATAGTGATAAAAACTGCGTGGTATTGGTACAGAGATAGACAGATAGACCAATGGAACAGAATTGAAGACCCAGAAATGAACCCACACACCTATGGGCATTTGATTTTTGACAATGGAGCCAAAACCATCTAATGGAAAAAAGATAGCATTTTCAGCAAATGGTGCTGGTTCAACTGGAGGTCAATATGTGGAAGAATGCAGATCGATCCATGCTTATCACCCTGTACAAAGCTTAGGTTCAAGTGGATCAAGGACATCCACATCAAACCAGATACACTCAAACTAATAGAAGAAAAACTAGGGAAGCATCTGGAACATATGGGCACTGGAAAAAATTTCCTGAACAAACACCATTGGCTTATGCTCTAAGATAAGAATTGACAAATGGGATCTCATAAAACTGCAAATCTTCTGTAAGACCAAGGACACTGTTGTTAGGACAAAACGGCAAAAAACAGATTGGGAAAAATCTTTACCAATCCTACAACAGATAGAGGCCTTATATCCAAAATATACAAAGAACTCAAGAAGTTAGACCGCAGGGAGACAAATAACCCTATTAAAAAATGGGGTTCTGAGCTAAACAAACAATTCACAGCTGAGAAATGCCGAATGGTGAGAAACACCTAAGGAAATGTTCAACATCTTTAGTCATAAGGGAAATGCAAATCAAAACAACCCTGAGATTTCACCTCACACCAGTGAGAATGGCTAAGATCAAAAACTCAGGTGACAACAAATGCTGGTGAGGATGCGGAGAAAGAGGAACACTCCTCCATTGTTGGTGGGATTGCAGACTGGTACAACCATTCTGGAAGTCAATCTGGAGGTTCCTCAGAAAATTGGACATTGAACTGCCTGAGGATCCAGCTATACCTCTCTTGGGCATATACCCAAAACATGCCCCAGCATATAAAAAAGTCACGTGCTCCACTATGCCCATAGCAGCCTATTTATAATAGCCAGAAGCTGCAAATAACCCAGATGCCCTTCAACAGAGGAATGGATACAGAAAATGTGGTACATCTACACAATGGAATATTACTCAGGTATCAAAAACAATGACTTTATGAAATTCATAGGCAAATGGTTGGAACTGGAAAATATCATCCTGAGTGAGGTAACCCAATCACAGAAAAACACACATGGTATGCACTCATTGATGAGTGGCTATTAGCCCAAATGCTTGAATTACCCTGGATTCCTAGAACAAATGAAACTCAAGACAGATGATCAAAATGTGAATGCTTCACTCCTTCTTTAAAAGGGGAACAAGAATACACTTGGCAGGGAATAGAGAGGCAAAGATTAAAACAGACACAGAAGGAACACCCATTCAGAGCCTGCCCCACATGTGGCCCATGCATATACAGCCATCCAATTAGACAAGATGGATGAAGCAAAGAAATGCAGGCTGACAGGAGCCAGATGTAGATCTCTCCTGAGAGACACAGCCAGAATACAGCAAATACAGAGGCGAATTCCAGCAGCAAACCACTGAACTGAGGATAGGACCCCCGTTGAAGGAATCAGAGAAAGAACTGGAAGAGCTTGAAGGGCTCGAGACCACATATGTACAACAATGCCAAGCAACCAGAACTTCCAGGTACTAAGCCACTACCTAAAGGCTATACATGGACTGACCCTGGACTCTGACCTCATAGGTAGCAATGAATATCCTAGTAAGAGCACTAGTGGAAGGGGAAGCCCTGGGTCCTGCTAAGACTGAACCCCCAGTGAACTAGATTGTTGGGGGAGGGTGGCAAGGGGCGAGAATGGGGAGGGGAACACCCATAAAGAAGTGGAGGGGGGAGGGGGATGTTTGCCCGGAAACCGGGAAAGGGAATAACACTCGAAATGTATATAAGAAATACTCATGTTAATAAAAAAAAAAGAGCACCAGTGGAAGTGGAAGCCCTTGGTCCTGCTAAGACTGAACCCCCAGTGAATGTGATTGTTGGGGGGAGGGCGGCAATGGGGGGAGGATGGGTAGGGGAACACCCATAATGAAGGGGAGGGGGATGTTGGCCTAGAAACCAGGAAAGAAATGAGGGAAATGACACCTGTCACAATAGTCCCAAATAATATAAAATATCTTGGTGTGACTTGAACCAAGCAAGTGAAAGATCTATATGATAGGAACTTCAAGTCTCTGAAGAAAGAAACTGAAGAAGATCTCAGAAGATGGATGGAAAGATCTCCCATGCTCATCCATTGGCAGGATTAATATAGTAAAGATGGCCATTTTGCTAAAAGCAATCTACAGAATCAATGCAATCCCCATCAAAATTCCTACTCAACTTTTATAGAGATAGAAAGGCCTCAGTATACACTCCTTAGGTAAAGGAACTAATTAGGATAACAAAGTGCTTCTCACATGACAGTTCAGTGGTGGATCATAGGGCTCCACTTGATGCAGGAGAATAAGGTAGAGAGTGAGATCCACAAGGCTTTACCTTCAAAAACCACAAAATTGTCACATTATAAAAGGTATTGGCACAGAAGAATGCTGAAAAACCTTGAAGGAGGCTGGCTTGGACTGACTCTTCAGGCAGAGAGACACTGCAAAGTATCAGAAAGAGACCTATGACTTACTATACTATGAAAATTCACACCCTTGAGTGAAAGATTTAAGATACTAATGAAAAATTCTATGCCTGAAATTTATGTAGGACAACATATGACCTAATATGGGTAAGAAAATTGACAACACAAATGAAAAAACAAAAACCCCCATATTTTGTACAAGCTAGTTTATTTAATTTCTAAGCTTCTTTTCTTTTCTGTCCCAACTTATAACTTGCTACTAAATAATTTCTTTCTTTATAGTATATTTTTATTTACATTTCAAGTGTTATCCCCTTTCCTGGTTTCCCATCCTTAAACTCCCTATCCCATACCCCCCCCCTGCTTCTTTTATGAGGGTGTTCGCCCTCCCAGCCTCCCACCCCTTCCCACCTCCCAACACTGACACTCGGGGGGATCCAGCCTTCAGAGGACCCATGATTTCTTCTCCGATTTGGTGCCCAACAATTCCATCCATTGCTACTGGAGCCATGTGTCTGTCCATGTGTACGCTTTGGGTGGTGGTTTAGTCCCTGGGATCTCTGAATGGATGGTATCAACTCCTTCAATCCTTTCTCTAATCTTCCAATGGGGTCCACAATCTGTTCAGTGTTGGGCTGCTAGCTTCTGCCTCTGTATTTGTCATTCTTTGGCACAGCCTCTCATGAGACAGCTATATCAGGGTCCTGTCAGCATGCACTCTTGGTATCAGCAAAATTTCCTGGGGTGGGTGGCTGTAGGCATGTGGACTGGATTCTCAGGTGTAGCAGGCTCTGTCTGCATGGCCATTCCTTTAGTCTCTGCTTCAAAGTTTGTCTCCATATCTCCTCCTTTAAATATTTTTTCCCCATTCTAAGAAGGACTAAAGCATATACACTTTGGTCATCCATCTTTTGAAGTTTCATGTGTTATGAGGATTGTATCTTGCATAATCTGAGCTTTGGGGATAATATCCAGCTATCAGTGACTTTTTCTGGTGGGGGTGGATTGGATTACTCACTCAGGAAGATATTTTCGAGTTCTATCCATTTGCCTATGAATTATGTGAAGTCGTTGTTTTTAATAGCTGAGTAGTACCCCATTGTGTAGATGGACCACATATTCTGTATCCATTCCTCTGTTGAAGGGCATCTGGGTTCTTTCCAACTTCTGGCTATGATACATAATATAGTAAAAATAGTGGAGCATGTGTCTTTGTTGTATGCTAGAGCATCTTTTGGGTATATGCCCAGGAGAGTTATAGCTTGATCCTCAGGTAGTGGAATGTCCAATTTTCTGAGGGATCTCCAGACTGATTTCCAGAATGGTTGTACCAGTCTGCAATCCCATCAACAATGGAGGAGTGTTCCTCTTTTTCCACATCCTCTCCAGAATCTTCTGTCACCTGAGTTTTTTATCTTAGCCATTCTGAATGGTGTGAGTTGGAATCTCATGGTTGTTTTGATTTGCATTTCCATGATGACTAAGGATGTTGAACTTTTCTTTAGGTGCTTTTTGGCCATTCGCTATTCCTCACCTGAGAATGTTTTGTTTAGCATTGTACCCACTTTTAATAGGGTTATTTGGTTCTCTGGAGTCTAACTTCTTGAGTTCTTTGTATATTTTGGCTATTAGCCCTCTATCAGATGTAGGATTGGAAAAGATCATTCCCAATATGTTGGTTGCCATTTTGTCCTAATGAAAGTGTCTTTTGCCTTACAGAAACTTTGGAGGTTTATGAGGTTCCATTTGTTCATTCTTGATCTTCGAGCACAAAGCACTGGTGTTTTGTTTTGTTTTGTTTTGTTTTGTTTTTCAGGAAACATTGCCCAGTGCCCATCTGTTTGAGATTCTTCCCCACTTTTTCTTCTATTAGCTTGAGTATATATGGTCTGATGAGGATGTCCTTGATCCACTTGAACTTAAGCTTTGTGCAGGGTGATAAGAATAGATTAATTTGCATTCTTCTACAGGCTGACCTCCAGTTGAAGCAGCACCATTTGTTGAAAATGCTATCTTTTTCCATTGGATGGTTTTAGGTCCTTTGTCAAAGATCAAGTGACCACAGGCCTGTGGGTTCATCTCTGGGTCTTCAGTTTTGTTCCACGAATCTCTCTGCCTGTTTCTGTACCAATACTATACAGTTTTTATGACTATTGTTCTGTAATACTGCTTGAAGTCAGGGATGGTGAGTCCCCCAGAAGTTCTTTTGTTGTTGAGTATAGTTTTCATTATCCTGGGTTTTTTTTTTGTTATTCCAAATGAATTTGCAAATTGCTCTTTCTATCTTTATAAAAGTTGGGTAGGAATTTTGATGGGGATTGCATTGACCCTGTAGACTGCTTTTAGCAAAATGGCCATCTTTACTATATTAATCTTGCCAATGGATGAGCATGGGAGATCTTTCCATCTTCTGAGATCTTCTTCAGTTTCTTTCTTCAGAGACTTGAAGTTCTTATCATATAGATCTTTCACTTGCTTGGTTCAAGTCACACCAAGATATTTTATATTATTTGGGACTATTGTGAAAGGTGTCATTTCCCTCATTTCTTTCTCAGCCTGTTTATCCTTTGAGTAGAGGAATGTTACAGATTTGTTTGAGATAATTTTATATCCAGCCACTTTGCCAAAGTTTTTTATCTGGTTAAGTAGTTCTCTAGTCGAACTTTTAGGGTCACTTAAGTATATTATCATATCATCTGCAAACAGTAATATTTTGATTTCTTCCCTTCCATTTTGTATTCATTGACCTCCTTTTGTTGTCTGGTTGCTCTGGCTAGGACTTTGAGTACTATATTGAATAAGTAGGGACAGAGCAGGCATCCTTGAGTAGTCCCTGATTTTAGTGGGATTGCTTCAATTTTCTCTCCATTTAGTTTGATGTTAGCTACTGGTTTGCTGTATAATGCTTTTTCTATGTTTAGATATGGACCTTGAATTCCGGATCTATCCAGGTCTTTTATCATGAAGGGGTGTTGAAACTTGTCAAATGCTTTCTCAGCATCTAATGAAATGATCATGTGGTTCTTATCTTTGAGTTTGTTTTCATTGTGGATTACATTGATGGTATTCCGTATATTAAACCATCCCTGCATCCCTGGGATGAAGCCTACTTGATCATGATGGATGATCATTTTGATGTGTTCTTGGATTCGATTTGCAAATATTTTATTGAGTATTTTTGCATCAATATTCATAAGGGAAATTGATCTGATGTTCTCTTTCTTAGTTGGGTACTCGTGTGGTTTCTAGACAAGATTAATTGTGGCTTCATGGAAGGAATTTGTTAGTGCTCCATCTGTTTCAATTTTGTGGAATAGCTTGGAAAGTATTGGTATGAGCTCTTCTATGAAGGTCTGATAGAATTCTGCACTAAATCCACCTGGTCCTGGGCGTTTTTGGTTGGCAGACTTTTAGTACCTGCTTCTATTTCTTTAGGAGTTATGTGCTTGTTTAGATGGTTTATTTGTTCCTGATTTAACTTTGGTACCTGATATTTGGCTAGAAAATTGTTCATTTCCTCCATATTTTCCAGTTTTGTTGAATATAGGCTTTTGTAGCAGGATCCGATGATTTTTTTTAATTTCTTCAGTTTCTTTTGTTATGTCTCCCTTTTCATTTCTGATTTTGTTAATTTGGATACACTCTCTGTGACCTTTGTTTAGTCTGGGTAAGGGTTTATCTATCTTGTTGATTTTCTCAAAAATCCAGCTTCTGGTTTTGTTGATTCTTTGTATAGTCCTTTTCATTTCTACTGGGTTGATTTCAGCCCTGAGTTTGATTATTTCCTTCCTTCTCCTCCTCTTGGGTTTATTTATTTCTTTTTGTTCTAGAGCTTTAAGTGTGCTCTCAAGCTGCTGACATATGTTCTCTCCTGTTTCTTTTTGCAGGCACTCCAAGCTATGAGTTTTCCTCTTAGTACCACTTTCATTGTGTCCAATACTTATGGGTATATTTGATCTACATTTTCATTAAATTATGAGAAGTCTTTAATTTCTTTCTTTATTTCTGCCTTGTCCAAGTTGTCGTTGAGTAGAACATTGTTCAACTTCCATGTATGTGTGGGCTGTCTGTCATTATTGTTTTCATTTAAGACCAGTCTTAGTTCATGGTGATTTGATAGGATACATGCAATTATTTCTATCTTCCTGTATGTGTTGAGGTCTGTTTTGTGACCGATTATATGGTCAGTTTTGCAGAAGGTACCATGAGGTGATGAGAAGAAGGTATATCCTTTTATTTTAGGATAGAATGTTCTATAAATATCTGTTAAATCCATTTGGTTCATGACTTCTCTTAGTCTGTCTATGTCTCTGTTTAATTTCTGTTTCCATGATCTGTCCATTGATGAGAGTTGGGTATTGAAATCTCCTACTATTATCATGTGAGGTACAATGTGTGCTTTGAACTTTAGTAAGGTTTCTTTTATGAATGTAGGTACCCTTGCACTTGGATCATAAATATTTATGATGGAGAGTTCATCTTGGTGGATTTTTCCTTTGATAAATATGAAGTGTCCTTCCTTATCTTTTTTAATGACTTTTGGTTGAAAGTCAATTTTATTTGATATTAGAATGGCTACTCCAGCTTGCTTCTTCTGACCATTTGCTTGGAAAATTGTTTCCAGCCTTTCACTGTGAGGTAGTGTCTGTCTTTGTCTCTGAGGTGTGTTTCCTGCATGCAGCAAAATGTGGGGTCCTGTTTATGTACCCAGTCTGTGAGTCTATGCCTTTTATTGGAGAATTGAGTTTGTTGATATTGAGAGATATTAATGAATAGTGATTGTTGTTTCCTGTTATTTTCATTGTTAGAGGTGGAATTATGCTTGTGTGTGTCTCTTTTTGTTTCATTGCAAGGAAATTATATTCTTGCTTTCTGTAAAGTGTTCTGTCTCTCCTTGTGTTTGAATTTTCCCTCTATTATCCTTTGTAGGGCAGGATTTGTAGAAAGATATTGTGTAAATTTGGTTTTGTCACAAAATATCTTGGTATCTCCATCTATGTTAATTGAGAGTTTTGCTGAATACAGTAACTTGGGCTGGCATTTGTGTTCTGTTAGGTTCTGTGTGATATCTTTCTGGGATCTTCTGGCTTTCATAGTCTCTGGTGAGAAATCTGGTGCAATTCTGAGAAGTCTGCCTTTGTATGTCACTTGACATTTTTCCAGTACCACTTTTAATATTCTTTCTTTGTTTGTGTATTTGGTATTTTAACTAAAATATGACGGGAGGAATTTCTTTTCTGGTCCAATCTATTTGGAGTTCTGTAGGCTACTTGGATGTTTATGGGAATCTCTTTCTTTAGGTTAAGGAAGTTTTCTTTTATAATTTTGTCGAATATATTTATTGGCCCTTTAATTTGGGAGTTTCACTTTCTTCTCTACCTATTATCCTTAGGTTTGATCTTCTCATTTTGTCCTGGATTTCCTGGATGTTTTGGGCTAGGAGTTTTTTGCATTTTACATTATCTTTGACAGTTGTGTCAATGTTTTCTATGGTATCTTCTGCCCCTGAGATTCTCTCTTCGCTCTCTTGTATTCTGTTGGTGATGCTTGTATCTACAACTCCTTGTCTCTTCCTCAGATTTTCTATATCCAGTAGTGTCTCCCTTTGTGCTTTCTTTATTGTTTCCATTTCCATTTTTGACTCCTGGATGGTTTCGTTCAATTCCTTCACCTGTCTGGTTGTGTTTTCCTTTAATTCTTTAAGGGATTTTTGTGTTTCCTCTCTAAGAGCTTCTATTTTTTTACTTGTGTTATCCTGTATTTCTTTAAGGGAGTCCTTATGTCCTTCTTAAAGTCCTCCATCATTATCAAAAAAAAATGTGACTTCAATCTAAATCTTGCTTTTCCTTTGTGTTTGGATATCCAGTATTTTTTTGGGTGGAAGAACTGGGCTCTGATGATGCCATGTAATCTTGGTTTCTGTTGCTTAGGTTCCTGTGCTTGCCTCTAGCCATTGTGTTGTCTCTGGTGTTTGCTTGTGTTAATGTTTCTCAGAGTGACTTGACCCTGCTGTAGGCCTCCGTGTCAGCACTCCTATATATCTATTTCCTATTTTCTTTCAGTCTTTTCTGAGAATAGGTGCTCTTATTTCAGGTGTGTGGGTCCTCCTGGAGACTGTCTTTCAGCTCTAGGCATGGGCAGGAATCAAAGGGTCCTACCCCTGATTGCTCCTAAGTCCTTGCACCCAGGGGGCACAGTTGGCACTAGGCGATTCCCTCTTGGGTCTCGAATGTGGGCAGAGGGTAGTCTCCTCTGACTTCTCAGGAGTGTCCACACTTCTGAGGGTTCAGCTCTCTCCCCCGTGGAATTCGGGTGTCCAGAGCTGCTTGGTGAGTTCAGTTCACTCCTGGGCACAGACCAGAACCAAGGGTACAGGTGGCTGACTATTCCTATATTCCTGTGTCCAGAGGCACTGTGCAGTTTCCCTTTGGACTGGGGATGTGGGCAGAGGGGAAGTGGCGTTCTGTCCTGCAGTCTCATGATGTCTGCACCCCTGGGTGTTCATTTCTCATCCCCACGGGCCACAGCTAACATTTACAATAACAGCAGATATGCTTTTGTTACTGCTCAAGTACAAGGGTTGATATACCATGAGGGTATTACTGACTGCTAAAGAAAATATAGCATCAAAATAAGGAAGAAATACTTGCTTTGTTGGAGGCAATATGGCTTTGTCTCAATATATTCTAGTACAGATTGTAGCTAGAGTGTTTTATTACCCTTGGAATGATGTCTTCAACCAGATAGGACCTCCAAATATTTGGGTAAAAAGGGTGGCCATTTCCCCTGTATTACTAGGTTATTTCCTTGGCATAGGGCTGGCCAGAACTGCTAGTGTAGGGGCCTCAACTCTAATACTTCAAGTAAAATTTACAATGTCCTATGAATGGCTGTGAATGCAAATATATAGGAGATGGAAAAGTCCATCACAGCACTGCAGAATTCCCTATCCTACTTGGCCCAAGTAGTCTTACAGAACAGAAGACACCTCGACTTGCTATTCCTCCAGCAGGGAGGATTCTTTATAGCCTTAGGTGAGCAATGCTATTGCAATGCTGTCCACTCACAGGTTATCAAAGAATCAATGCCCTTAGTCAGAAAGAGACTACAAGTCAGAAAAATAGAATGAGAAGAGTTTCGAGGTGGGTATGAGTCCCTCTTCAAGTGGTCTTCTTGACTAACTACCCTTGCCTCTACCCTGTTCTTAAAGAAGAAGGAAGACCAAAGTGTGGTTGCTTCAGTCCTTCTTAGAAGTGGGTACAAAAAATATTCACAGGAGGAAATACAGAGACAAAGTTTGGATCAGAGACTGTCCTCCCTTTGGGATCCATCCCATATACAAATACCAAACCAGACAATATTGTGGATGCCAAGAAGTGCCTGCTAACAGGAGCCTGATATAGCTGTTTCCCAAGATGCTCTGCCAAAACCTGACAAATATAGAGAAGGATTCTTGCAGCCAACAATTGGACTTAGCAGGGCGTCCCCGATGAAGGAGTTTGAGAAAGGACTGACGTAGCTAAAGGGGTTTGCAACACCATAAGAATAACAACAATATCAACTAACCAGAACCCCCTGAGCTCCCAGGGACTAAACCACCATCCCAAGAGTACACAAGGATGGACCTATGGCTCTAGCCGCATATGTAGCAGAGGATAGCCTTTTAGGGCAACAATGGGAGAAGAAGCCCTTGGACCTGTCAAAGCTCGATGCCCCAGTGTTGAGTAATGTCAGGGCAGGGAGTTTGAAGGGAGTGGGTGGGTGGGTGAGTGAGGGAGCACCCTCATAGAAGCAGGGGAAGGATTTCTGGAGTGGACAATGGGAAAGGGGATAACATTTAAAATGTAAATTAAAAAGTATCCAGTAAAAAAAAAATAAAAAATCAATAAGGACAAAAAGTAGATTAATATGGTAGGGCTGAAAAGAGATCTTTAGTGGTGATAGCTAAAGTGTACACACTTTATTTTGAGTTGATAAAAATGTTCCACAAACTTATTATGGTTATATTTACTCATTCATGTATATATTAAAACAATTGAACTACACAGTTTAAATGTGTGATTTGTATATTATGTTAATTAAGTCTCAATAAAGATGTTTTTGAAAGCAAGTAACAGAAAAAGAAAAAATAAAAAACAAAAGGGGTGGATAAGATTAGCTGGAATGCCAAACAAAGGGGAGGGAGAACCTATATAGACCATATCCAGAGGTTAGGCAAGGCCCCAGTTTGGGTGATGGGGCAACCTACTCATCTCCAAATTTTTAACCCAGAATTGCTCCTGTCTAAATGAAATAAAGGGACAAAGTGTGGACTATAGACTGAAGGAAAGCCCACCCAGAGACTGCCCGACTTGGGGATCTATTCCATATATAGACGCCAAACTCAGACACTATTTTGGATGCCAAGAAGTGCTTGCTGACTGAAGCCTGACATGGATGTCTCTTGAGAGGCTCTGCCAGAGCCTTAAAAATACAGATGTGGATGCACACCTCCAGCCATTGGACTGAGCAAGATAACCCCAATGGAGGAATAAGCGAAAGGACTGAAGGGGTTTGCCACCCCATAGGAAGAACAACAATATCAATCAATCAGACCTCCCAGAACTCCCAGGGACTAAACCACTAACCAAAAAATGTACTTTTTGGGACCCATGGCTCCAGCTGCATATGTAGCAGATAATGAACTTATCTGTCATCAATGGTATGAGAGGCCTTTGGTCTTGTGAAGGCTCAATAGCTCTGTGTAGGGGAGTGCTAGGGTGGTGAGGTGTGAATGGGTAGGTTGGTGGGGGAGCACCCCCATTGAAACAGGGGTAGGTGGAATCAGAGAGGGGATTTGTGGAGGGGAAACTGTGAAAGGGGATAACATTTCAAATATAAATAAATAAAATATCCAAGAAAAAAAGAAAAAAATACAAAAGATCCAATACACCCCTCTGTGTCAATGTACTTATGTGCACATATCCAAACAAACATACAAACTCATAAACATAAGAATTAAACTAAATATTTACAAAGGTATTTTATCCCAACATAAAAACTTAGCTTATGAAGGCAGTATTATCTAACTAGCTAATACCACTTTTGGAGTTTAGAATTTGATCTTACGATAACTATATTATACACTAGAAGGAATAATTTATAAAAGTTTTACAGAAGTTTTCACTGATCTATAGCTTATGCCTGGCCTTGTTGTTCAGCAGCTACATGCCATATTCTATTTCCAAGTTGTAATTTTAACTTACTCTCTGGAGAACATTTCAAACAAAAGGGAGTTTCCAGCCACTTATCTCAATGCCCTTTCTACAGGGATTGCTTTAGGGACCATGAGCTTTAGGATCTAATATGTCCCACAATCCTTCTTAATGCTAGAGTTTCTACAGATGCTGGCTGTAAGTGGTGAGAAAGTCAGAGAAATGCGCACACACACACACACACACACACACACACAAAAGAGACCCTGACAAACAGTGAAATTATTTGAAAAGGATTGCAATATTCCATGGAGATACTGAGAAAGGAAAACCAGAGTTTCAATATAATTTATAATGATATAATTATTTTCCTAAACACAAAGAGAAAGTCAGAGAAAAATCTCCTGATGTAAAGCCAATTAATAAAATCAGGAGAGTCTAATGGCTGTAACAGTTAGTATTGGATGGAATTTCAAGAAGGTAAGATCATTAAAGCCTAATATTCACCAGATGTCAAATCATGCGAAACAAACCCACTGAATTGGAGCTTAAAGTTACTGAGTACAACAACAAAAATCCACTGTATCAAGTATTTTTCTATTATGTACTTTAGTCACCTTTTGGCTGTCTGGTTATAGTTTTGCTTTGCATTTAAAAAATCAATTTCTCACCTTCTCAGGCAGTCTAAAGGCAAAGCAAACACAGGCTAGTTCACTAACATAGTTGGCTTCAGATATCAAGTTGACACATATTTGAAAAGGGAATCTCAATTGAGTAAGTGCTTCAAACAGATTGGTCTCTGGACATGTCTGTGTGGCATTTTCTTGATTGCTAATTGATGTAGGAGGCTCCAACCCATTTCAGGTAATATATCCCCAGACATGTAGGCCCAAACTGTATAAAAAAAAGTTTGCTGAATAATACAGAGGAAGCAAAGCAATGAGCCCTTTTTTATTCTCACAGTCCCATCCTGCCTTTGCTCCTGTTTGAGTTCATGCCCTGACTTTCTGATGATGGGCTATAACTTTTGAGTCAAACAGACCTTTTCCTGGCCTATATAGTTCTTGTGACTGTTTTAAAAACAGCAACAGAAAGCAAAGAACTAGGGCAATCACAGTTCTTAGGAAGTATATTCAAAGTATTGGTAAGGGATGGCAATCACACATGGATAGCTAAATGAAAGAAATAAATCAAAAGGTCTGAAACATAAACATAAACAAACAAAAGCATAGAAGCCATGAACCTAGCTACTGTCAAGTCAAATCAGAAGAACGAAAGTGATAAAGGACAAAAGCAATCTAGAAATCAAGTAAAAAAAGAAAGAAATTATATTTTAAGAGAATCCCAAGAAGTCTATGATCTCTTTGGATTTCCTTATATAGACAAAGAGGCTTGATTCCCATTTTATAGCTTGAAAACTTAACAAAGGGGGTAGGTTTCATCCACATGAGTACAAAGTGCCACTTTTTTCTACCTCCTGACAATCCTGTTCATTTCTTCATCTGTATGTACTACACAATAACTTGACCAGTATAATGAAATACTGACAAAGATTTAATAACTTGCGTGAACAAGTATATCATCTCAAAATTACATTTCTAGATATCTGAGAAAATAAAATATTATTTCATAAAAATATGTACCTATATATTTATATATTATTCAAGCAAATGATTATTAATTTTGTTTATATATTTTATATTTAAACATTAAATACAAGTTATAGCTTCCTAAATGCATCTGTATTTTTTAAGGCCAAAGACTACTTACTAATGGCCACCAAATATAAGTAGCTTTGAAAGAGTAGTTTTGGCATCTGCGTACTTTGCTCACCTAGAACTTACTCAATATATAGTACAATTATATTAGTTTCCCAAAACAATGCAATGAAATAAAGAAAGTAATATGACATGTCACACTTGAACAATGGGGCCTCATAAAATTGCAAAGCTTCTGTAAGACAAAAGACAATGTCAATAGGACAAAATGGCAATCAACAGATTGGGAAAAGATTTTTCCAATCCAACATCTGATAGAGGCATAATATCTAATATATACAAAGAATTCAAGTTATACATTAGACTCCAGAGAACCAAATAATCCTATTAAAATGAAGTATAGAACTAAGCAAAGAATTCTGAAATGAGGAATATCCAATGTCCAAGAAGCAACTAAAGGAATGTTCAACACCCTTAGTCATCAGGGAAATGCAAATCAAAACAACCCTGAGATTCACTTCACACCAGTCAGAATGGGTAAGATCAAAAACTCAGGTGACAGCAGATGCAGGTAAAGATGTGGAGAAAGAGGAACACTCCTCCATAGTTCATGGGATTGCAAGCTGGTACAACCACTCTGGATATCAGTCTGGAGGTTCCTCAGAAAATTGAACAGAGTACTACCTGAGCAACTAGCTATACCACTCTTGGACATATACCCAAATGATGTTCCAACATGTAACAAGGATACATGCTCCACTCTGTTCATAGCACCTTTATTTATAATAGCCAGAAGCTGGAAGAAACCCAGATGTCCTTCAGCAGAGCAACGGACACAGAAAATGTGGTACATTTTCACAATGGAGTACTACTCAGCTATCAAAAACAGTGACTTTATGAAATTCATAGGCAAATGGATGGAACTGGAAAATATCATCCTGTGTGAGGTAACCCAATCACAGAAGAACACATGTGGTATGCATTCATTGATTAGTGGCTATAAGCCCAAAAATACACAAAATACAAGTTACAGACCATGTGAAGCTCAAGAAAAAGTATGACCAAAAAGTGGATGCTTCAGTCCTCAGAAGGGGCACTAAAAGACTCAAGGAAAATAGACAGTGGGAGGGACTTGGGAGGAAAAGAGGAAAGAATCAGGTGTGGGAGGAAACAGGTGAGAAGTACAGAGGGTCAGTACAGAGGTGTGCAGCAATTGGGAATTGGGAACTGGGGATAGCCACCAGAAAGTTCCAGATGCCAGAAAAGAAAGAAGCTGCCAGGATCCAATAGGGATGAGATTAGCTGAAATGCCCAACAAAGGAGAGGGATAGTCCGTAGAGACCATATCCAGGAGAAAGGCAAGGCAACCTGTTGGGGATGCAGCCAACTACCCTTCCTAAAAGTTTATCTCAGCATTGCTCCTGTCTAAAGGGAATGCAGGGACAAAGAGTGGAACAGACACTGAAGGAAAGGTCATCCAGAGAATGATCCACCTGGTGATCTACCCCATATGCTGCCACCAAACCCAGTCACTATGGCTGATGAGAAGTGCTTGATGACAGGAGCCTGATATAAATATCCCATGCTTACTGGAAAAGCTCATACTATATGAATATATTTAAGTATTAAAGATAGCATACACATGGGACCAAGTAAGAAAGAGCTTTAAGTTGCTGGAAGAGAAACAAATGTATTAATCTTTGTACATCTAATTAGGAAAAAAATAGTCTTGAAGAACAGCCACAAGATATTGAGTGCTTTTTTTAATAGTAATCCAGACAAATAAAATTCTCAGACCTATAATGAAGATACTATGTTTGTCCAGTTTATTTCTGATAAATTTTCTCATTTATTAATAATAAGAAATAAAGCATCATGCATAAAAGAGGGACATTACCTTTTCCCTTTTGACTTTCTTTGTTTCCTACTGTCTCAACTTTTTCTCCACCAAGGGGTGAGTGGATAGATATACTGCTTTCAACAACAATTTTTAAAATAATATTTTATCTATTCTTTGATTTATTATACTCATGCAATGTATTTTGTATATGTTCATTTAAGTATACCTTCCTCTATCTTCCCCTGGTGTTCCTTAACCTTTCTTTTTCCCAACATTTTGACCTGTTTTTAATCAGTATATTTGAAATGCAGATTTCTAAATAAATTTTCACTGAAGTGCTCCATATGATTTATATTATTTCTCCACTAACACTATTTTGCCTACTTCTATTTTTAGAAAAATTTAGATAACAGAATCTACCTATCACACTGCCATGAACTGTGTTCTGAAACAGGTCTACAGTTTATCTCTTTTAAGTCTAATGTTTATATATTGTCACATACATTCATGAGAGGGAAACTTTAACATAATCTTAGGCATATTTAAGAAATCAGTTTGATGATGCAGTTTTTTCTCTCACAACTATACTGTGAACCTTTAAAACTGGTATTTTATGCTGCTCCAACAGGACTCACATTGATGCTGAGGACTACAGACATGAACTCTATAGATTTTTGCAATGACTTCCCTCCCATGGTAAATGAACTAAGCCAGAGAATCTTCACATTTTCAGTGGTTATCTTTAAACTCCTCCAAAGGTTAATAAACTCAGGCATTAGCAAGTTTCCAATTCCTTGCTGGACTCAAATTCCTTGCTGATTCCTTGTCTGTGTGTTTCTGGTTCCTTTTTTCTGAAAGAAAGATATGCAATTAGTGGAGTGAAAAAGTACCTTCAGTTTTCTCTATTGGTATAAGCCCAAAATCCTAGCACTTATAAGGCAGAGGCAGGATGATCTGAAATTCAAAGTCAGCCTGGGATATATAGTAAGAGCCTGTTTCACCTTTTTATTTTTAAATATAAAGTAGTTGTAACCTCTATGTTTCGGACCCACTATTTAAATGTTCCCAACAGAACACTTGTGAGAGAAACAACAAATAACAAGTTTGGAAGGTACAGTCAATAGCCAAAAAACAAATTGAAATTGTGTAAGAAGCCAATTATTAATCTTAATTTTTAAGCTTTAGAATTGATCCCAATCTTCAGGGTTAGATATATAAAATAAGCTACACTTGCACTGTAGTATTTAATTCTCTTATAGTCCATAATATCTACAAAGTAGGCTAAAACATCAAAATTTTTCAGAGAACCGTAATACAATATAAAAGGGAAAACTCCAGATAACTAAAACAAATATTTTGGCTGATTTGAACATCCCAGTTTATAGAACATCAAAAGAAATGTATATTTTAAAAATGAGATAACTTTTTTAAAAGTCACACTGTGCCATTACTCCTATTTGTTAGATATTTGTCTTATAAACAATGGACTTTATGTATTACATTTAGTAGTGTGTTAGCAAAGAATATGTACTTTTTTCACTTATTTTGTTCCTCCTTACCTATTATTCTCTTCATTTTTTGTGCTCCATCCTTAATGATGCTCTCATTTTGGAATTAGTATCAGTACTCTAAAGAACCAATAAGTAAAAGTACTGTAATGCTTTCATTATATTGGCTTACATATTTGAACATTTGGTCCCTAGGTAGTGATGCTGTTTGGGAAGTTACGGAACCTTTAGGAGGTACAAGCTTGCTGGATAAAGTGTCATTGGAAGACTGTCTTGGTGTTCTATTGGTATGAAGATACACCATAACACTTATAATAGCAAACATTTAATTGAGTGCTTGCTGACAGTTTTAGAAGTTCAGTCCCTTATCATTATGTCAGGAAGCATGGCTGCACACAGGAAATAATGGTGCTAGAGAAATAGCTAAGAGCTCAATCCTGATATATTGATTCACAGAAACTGTAGAGTTGGCATGGGCTTTAGAAACCTTCAAAGTCCACCCCCCCCCGTGACAAATTTCTTCCAACAAAGCCATACCTTCTAATGCTATCAAATAGTGCCATTCCCTGCTGACCAAGCCTTCAATTCTATGAGTCTATGAGCCCTTTCTTATCTAAACCACCAAATGCCACGTCCTAACAAACTTACAAAATTGGTCTGCTTAGACAGAGTTTTTGATAACTATTTATTTTCATGATAATATGATTCCCTTGGGAAAAACTACAGCCTTCAAATATTTAATTTTTTTATATATTTTTAGGAAATATTCTGAGCATAAATTAAAATGTTCTGACTTAATGAGGTGTGATCTCTTTATTTTAAAACAGCAAGAAAATAAGGGAGCAAAATTGAAGAAGAGCAATGAAAGTGGCCTCTAAATTAGATGTGAAAAAGGAGATGGGAATTCATAAGCCATTCCCTGAGATCTGCTTCCTTTACATCAGAGAGCCTCGGTGTTTATATCCACTGTTGACAACAAGTACAACCTCGTACTGAGGTCAGAACTGGCCATAACAATCTGCCTAATAATTCCACTGAAATGGGCCAGATTAATTTAAGAAATTACATACAGAAGTGTTTAGGCCAGAAGAATTAAGCATAGTCATGTTGCCATGCTCTGTTTATAGATATCCCTAAATGAAAACAATAATATTATGGCTTAAGAAAATAATTCTTCTGGAAGAAGAGAATAGCATAGAAAGTAGTACCTTTAATTGCACGGAAATATCAAGACTTGGATTCTAATAAAGCTAGTGGATGAGAAGGTGGTTCTCAAACTTGTGTTGATTTCTGAACTAAGCTTTTCCTGTTCCAGTGACATGGATATTATGATGGTTAATAATGATTATTAACTTCACAGGATCTAGAATCACCTAGGAGACAAAGCTGTTGATATGTCTGAAGGATGTTTGCAGATTTGGCTAAATGAGGTAGGAAGATCCATCATCAACATGTTTAGTGCCATTCTGTGGGTTAAGGACCTAGAAGGAATAAAAAGGAAAAAGTGACTGGACCCTCAGTGTTCCCTGCTCCCTGATGCCTGTTTTTAGATCCACTGTAACCAGTTGCTTCATGCTCTGATCTCCATGTCTTCCCGAATATTAAGGACTGTGCCTTAAACATGTGAGCCAAAAGGAAACCATCCTTAAGAGTTAGGTGTTTAAGTGCAAATTTTATTATCCCTTTATTGGGTATTTTGGGCAGGAACAAAAAAAGCAACTGGAAAAGATAAGTAAAAAATTATATTGAGTGTACTGTTTGCCTTTGCTAAAATAGCAAGCAATTGTATGAAATTAAAAACAATGACGTGTTGGAGTTTAGCTTCTTGAGTTCTTTATATATTTTGGATATTAGCTCTCTGTTGGACGGAGGGTTAGAGAAGATCTTTTCCCAATCTGTAGGCTGCTGTTTTATCCTGTTGACAGTGTCCTTTGCCTTATAGAAGGCTTCCACTTTTATGAAGCTCCATTTATCAACTGTTACTATTATTAGGACCTGAGCCATTTATTTTCTGTCCAGGAAATTGTCTCCAGTACCAATGCACTCAAGACTATTTCCCATTTTCTCTTCTATTAGATTTAGTGTATTCAGGGTTTTTTTTAATTAGATAGTTTACTTACATTTCAAATGTTATCCCCTTTGCCGGTTTCCCTTCTGCAAACTCCCTACCCAATCCCCCCTTACCCTGATTCTATGAGGATGCTCCCCCACCCACCGACCCACCTGCCTCACCACCTTAACATTTCTCTACACTGGGACATCAAGCCTTCACAGGACCAAGAGCCTCCCCTCACACTGATGCCAGATAAGACCACTTCAGCTCCTTCAGTCCTTCCCCTAACTCCTCAGTTGGAGACCCTGAGATCAATCTAATGGTTGGCTTCAAGCATCTACATTTGTATTGGTCAGGATCTGGTGGAGCCTCTCAGGAGACTGCTATATCAGGCTCTTGGCAACATTCACTTCTTGGCAGCAACAATAGTGTCTGGGTTGGTGTCTGCATGTATATTCAGTTTAATATTGAGGTCTTTTGTCCACCTGGACTTGAGTTTTGTGGTGGGTGATAGATACAGTTCTTAGCATTATTCTACATGTAGACAACCAGTTAGACCAGCACTATTTTTTTGAAGATGCTCTTTTTTCAATTGTATGGTTTTGGCTTCTTTGTTGAAAATCAAGTTTCCATAAGTGTATGGATTTATTTCTGGGTCTTTGATTCTATTCCACTGATCAATCTGTTGGTTTCTATACCAATACCACTTTTTATCAGTATTGCTCTATATTATAGCTTGAATATACAGATGGCGAATCTTCCAGAGGTAATTTATTGTTCAGGACTGTTGTGACAATTCTGGATTTTTTGTTTTTCTATATGAAGTTGAGAATTGCTATTTCAAGGTCTCCAAATAACCCAGTTAAAAATGGGGTACAGAGTGAAACATAATTCTCAACAAAAGAATCTCAAATGACCAAGAAGTACTTAAAGAAATACTCAAGATCCTTATTCATCAGGGAAATGCAAATCAAAACAACCTCAGGTTCCATGTTACATTAATCAGAATGGCCAAGATCAAAAACTCAGGAGATAGCACATGCTGGCAAGGATGTGGAGAAAAGGGAACATTCCTCTGAACTGGAAATTTCTTGTTTGGAGACTCAATTAGGTCAAATTGGTGTTTTGCTCGGGAACACAGGTGAAAGGTTCTTTTGCTAAAGCAGACAGGTGAAAGAATGTTTTGCTGAAGCAGACACAGGTGAGAGGATGTTTTACTGAAGCAGACCCATTAAAAGACACATGATGTTTAGAAAGAATATAAATCTAGCCACAGATGGTGGGCCAAAGCACCTGCTTTGGTTTACCTTACACCACTTATCTAGTCTCTGCTGACAAAGCTTTGACAGTGGTTGGATTTGAACAGCATAAATGAGCTTTCCTTGTCATGAATTGTAGAGAGTACCTCACCAAAGAACTTATGGTGATATTTATGCAGCTTTTTGTCCCTTGCATGTACTCTTGCCAATCCAGAGGAGTCTCACAGTTTATTCAGGATTGAGCTTCCTCTGCTGATTCATGCATGGTGTCTAGTGAGTGGACAGGACTACAGCTGGTGATTTCTGTTTGGTGGTTTATTTGAATAGACATTCAAAAGATATTCAAAAGTGCTATTATTGCTATATAGTCAAATCATTTTTTCTGTTTTATTTACAAAAGCTGTGCTCACAGAAGGAATTCTGTCTTCAAAATTACAAATATCTGCACATATGTGCTGGGGTCTCATTCGAGCCTGCATATGCTCTTTGGTAGCTCAGTCTCAGATAACTCTCAAAGGTCCAGGTTAGTTTACTGTTGGTCTTCCTGTGGAGTTCCTTTCCCCTTCAGGATCTTTAATCCTTCCCATATAATTTTACATTAAATATTTTTATACTTACTATTTTCTTCTCCTATTCTGGCATGATTAGAAAATGAGCCTTTCATTCAGTAGTAATGGCATCAAGTGGTTTATCAAAGAAACATTCTCTAGATATGTTAGCACCAAACTTACGTTCCTCCCTATAAGTTCAAGGCCAACTTAGTCTACAAATTTCCAGGCCAACCAAGGCAACACTATAAGACCCTTGTCTTAGAAAAGAACAGACAGAAAGAAAGTAATATGTATATTCAATATCTTTACTTTTTATTATTTTGTGGGTATGGGAACTTTGCATGTATTGATGGCATTTGCACCATTGACATGTCTGGTACCTGCAGAGGCTAGAAGGATTTGACTGATCCTCTAGAACAAAAGCAATATATGTCTATGAGCTGCCATGTGGATTCTGGGTACTGAAGACAGATTCTCTGGAAGAGCAGCCTGTGTTCTTAAATATTGCATAATCTTTCCAGCACCATACCCAACATCCTGATTGCATGCTTTTTATGATTTGACTTATCTCTATGGCTTTCTCTGGCAAAAGATAATGTAGCCCTTTAAAAATATTTATTTAATTTTCAACTGTGTGTGTGTGTGTGTGTGTGTGTGTGTGTGTGTGTGTGTGTGTGTACACATTGTATGTGGGTGTATACATGTGATTTCAGGTGCCTAATTAAACCCAACAAGAATAGAGTCTTGGATTATGTGGAGATGGACTTATATGCAATTATGAACCATACTGTTTGGGTGCTGTAACCAAACACGTGCCCTCTACAAAAGCAGTACTTGCTCTTAATCGCTGAACAATCTCTCTAGTCCCTACCACGTAATCTTGACTATACGGTTTGCTCTTTACTAATTAACTAAAATAGCTGATTTAACAAATACCATCACAGTTTTTAAATACAATTATTTTTTCTGTAACTTCAACTTTTAAGTATTTTGTTATTCATTGTTAATATTAACTTATATAAAGTTATCATGTCAATATTGAGCCAAGAACTTCAAAGAGACCCTTACTCATATTTAGTAGTGATAAAACCAAGAGATAGACGACCCATTATCTTGAGATATTCAATGCCCATTTATCCTACACATTCAGGTATATGGATGACCAAGGACTAACTTTTGACTTATATTTATATGTATAGGACAATGACTGATATAAATTTTTGAAGTTTTTGATAGTAAATTATATTTGACATGCATTAATATAAATTAAACACAAAACTAGAGTATGGGGGTTGGGGATTTAGCTCAGTGGTAGAGCGCTTGCCAAGCAAGCGCAAGACCCTGGGTTCGGTCCCAGCTCCGAAAAAAAGAAAGAAAAAAAACTAGAGTATGTTTAATTATAATGAATATTTATAATCTACTATCTGCTCATTTAATTTTAATTCATTTCATAATAATGAATTAAACACTATAGCAATAATAATAAACTCAAAAATTTTAAAGGACAGAGAAAAATGACATAATATATTTTAAAAGACAGCACCAGAAATAACAATTGGAAGTTGTTACAAAATAGAAATATGCACAACTAAGCTGTTGTATAACAGCTTTCAGATACTTTCTTTTCTTATGACTGAGTAATGAAGAGATATTAAAAATCGTCTCCACTCTCTTCATGATGTAAGTCTTCAGAACAAAGATCTATTTCCATTTATAGGATCCAATAGTCCATCAGGTAAATGCTTTCATATACAGGGAGAGAATTTCTGCTTCACATTGGATTAGTTAGAATATAAGTGCTTATATGATCTCAAAAATCACAAAGCAGAGACAAGAAGAAGAGTTTAGAGTTATAAGTTGAAATAGTTTATTGACGTCTTCAGAAGCCCAGCATCTTAAGTTTTATTACATCCATCCTCCAAAGTTGATGACCTTTTAAGATAGGTGGTAGTTATAATAATTGAGACAGCATAATAGCTAGTGAAAGAAGAAATGGTACCCTGCTGTTCTACAAAGATGTCTTAGTTAAGGCTATCAGTACTGTGATGAACTATATCATGAGCAAAAGGGCTTATTAGGCTTACATCTCCATATTACTCACTGTTCATCATTGGCAGAAATCAGGACAGGAAATCAAACAATGCAGAAACCTGAAGGCAGGAGATGATGTATTGGACATGGAGGGCTTTTGCTTGCTGGCTTGCTTTTCTTGACTTGCTTTTTCTTATAGAACACATAACCCAGGAATATCTCTCTCTCTCTCTCTCTCTCTCTCTCTCTCTCTCTCCCTTGCACACTCCCTCTCCTTCCTTCTTTATTTTTTTTCTTTATACTTTTCTTCCTATTTTTAACAGCAAAATAAAATATAATAAGATAAAATATTTGGAAAAGGCAAACCAACAGAAAGAAAAGAAGAACAAGAGAAGGCACAAGAATCACTGACACACTCAGGAACTCAATAAAAGTGACAAATGTAGAACCGTTTTTTTTATTTTAAGTAAAGTTCCCTCTTCTCAGATGTCTATAGGTTGTATAGATGTCACACACCACAGAATGGATGAAAAATACTTTTTAAGCTCAAAAACCTAACCTTCCACTATATCTTAAAGGATATATATCACCAACTCTGATGTGTATTGTGGCTGTGGGGAAATGACTATGTAAATAAATATGTGATTACCTTATGAAGTAATATGATTGAAATAGTCTCTGGATAAACAAAATGTTCATGATCCTCTGACAAGTAGAACAAAAACAGTACATGAAACTTCAATTCCATCATCATTTGAATAAATAGAGAAATTGAGATGATAATTGTCATTAATTTGAATATTAAATGTTATCAGAATCTTTTAATATTTTTATTTTATGTCCTCTACTTTCATTTTATTTGAAGTCATCACTCAAGAGGCCAAAAACTTAAGAGGTTGATTAATAATTAATTAATGGCCCGGCCCGCAGCAGCTCTCTGCTCCCAGACACCGTGGGAGAGAGACCCGACCGCCTGGTCAGGTGGGCACTCCTGAGGCTGCAGAGCGGAAGAGACCACCAACACTGCCCACCCCTGCCCACATCCCTGGCCCGAGAGGAAACTGTATAAGGCCTCTGGGTTCCCGTGGGGGAGGGCCCAGGAGTGGCAGGTCTGCTGCCTCTGAGACATCACCGGAACCTAAAGGAAACAGACCGGATAAACAGTTCTCTGCACCCAAATCCCGTCGGAGGGAAGCTAAACCCTCAGAGAGGCAGACACGCCTGGGAAACCAGAAGAGACTGCACTCTGCATACACATCTCGGACGCCAGAGGAAACCACCAAACTCCATCTGGAACCCTGGTGCACTGAAGCTCCCGGAAACGGCTGCACAGATCTTCCTGGTTGATGCTGCCACGGAGAGCTCTTGGGCAGCACCCCGCGAGCAAAGTTGAGCCTCGGAACCACAGGTAAGACCAACTTTTCTGCTGCAAGTAACCTGTCTGGTGAACTCAAGACACAGGCCCACAGGAACAGCTGAAGACCTGTAGAGAGGGAAAACTACACGCCCGAAAGCAGAACACTCTGTCGCCATAACAGGCTGAAAGAAAACAGGAACACAGGTCTACAGCACTCCTGACACACAGGCTTATAGGGCAGTCTAGCCACTGTCAGAAATAGCAGAACAAAGTAAAACTAGAGATATTCTGATGGCGAGAGGCAAGCGCAGGAACCCAAGCAACAGAAACCAAGACTACATGCCATCATCGGAGCCCAATTCTCCCACCAAAACAAACATGGAATATCCAAACACACCAGAAAAGCAAGATCTAGTTTCAAAATCATATTTGATCATGATGCTGGAGGACTTCAAGAAAGACATAAAGAACTCCCTTAGAGAACAAGTAGAAGCCTACAGAGAGGAATCACAAAAATGCCTGAAAGAATTCCAGGAAATCATAAATAAACAAGTAGAAGCCCATAGAGAGGAGTCACAAAAATCCCTGAAAGAATTCCAGGAAAACACAATCAAACAGTTGAAGGAATTAAAAATGGAAATAGAAGCAATCAAGAAAGAACACATGGAAACAACCCTGGATATAGAAAACCAAAAGAAGAGACAAGGAGCTGTAGATACAAGCTTCACCAACAGAATACAGGAGATGGAAGAGAGAATCTCAGGAGCAGAAGATTCCATAGAAATCATTGACTCAACTGTCATGATAATGTAAAGCAGAAAAAGCTACTGGTCCAAAACATACAGGAAATTCAGGACTCAATGAGAAGATCAAACCTAGGGATAATAGGTATAGAAGAGAGTGAAGACTCCCAGCTCAAAGGACCAGTAAATATCTTCAAAAAAATCATAGAAGAAAACTACCCTAACCTAAAAAAAGAGATACCCATAGGCATACAAGAAGCCTACAGAACTCCAAATAGATTGGACCAGAAAAGAAACACCTCCTGTCACATAATTGTCAAAACACCAAACGCACAAAATAAAGAAAGAATATTAAAAGCAGTAAGGGAAAAAGGTCAAGTAACATATAAAGGCAGACCTATCAGAATCACACCAGACTTTTCGCCAGAAACTATGGAGGCCAGAAGATCCTGGACAGATGTCATACAGACCCTAAGAGCACACAAATGCCAGCACAGGTTACTGTATCCTGCAAAACTCGCAATTAACATAGATGGAGAAACCAAGATATTCCATGACAAAACCAAATTTACACAATATCTTTCTACAAATCCAGCACTAGAAAGGATAATAAATGGTAAAGCCCAATATAAGGAGGCAAGCTATACCCTAGAAGAAGTAAGAAACTAATCGTCTTGGCAACAAAACAAAGAGAAGAAAAGCACACAAACATAACCTCACATCCAAACATGAATACGACAGGAAGCAATACCTTAATATCTCTCAACATCAATGGCCTCAACTCCCCAATAAAGAGACATAGATTAACAAACTGGATACGCAACGAGGACCCTGCATTCTGCTGCCTACAGGAAACACACCTCAGAGACAAAGACAGACACTATCTCAGAGTGAAAGGCTGGACAAAAACGTTCCAAGCAAATGGTCGGAAGAAGCAAGCTGGAGTTGCCATTCTAATATCAGATAAAATCAATTTTCAACTAAAAGTCATCAAAAAAGATAAGGAAGGACACTTCATATTCATCAAAGGAAAAATCAACCAAGATGAACTCTCAATCCTAAATATCTATGCCCCAAATACAAGGGCACCTACATACGTAAAAGCAACCTTACTAAAGCTCAAAACACACATTGCACCTCATACAATAATAGTGGTAGATTTCAACACCCCACTCTCATCAATGTACAGATCATGGAAACAGAAATTAAACAGAGACGTAGACAGACTAAGAGAAGTCATGAGCCAAATGGACTTAACGGATATTTATAGAACATTCTATCCTAAAGCAAAAGGATATACCTTCTTCTCAGATCCTCATGGTACTTTCTCCAAAATTGACCATATAATTGGTCAAAAAACGGGCCTCAACAGGTACAGAAAGATAGAAATAATCCCATGCGTGCTATCAGACCACCACGGCCTAAAACTGGTCTTCAATAAAAATAAGGGAAGAATGCCCACATATACGTGGAAATTGAACAATGTTCTACTCAATGATAACCTGGTCAAGGAAGAAATAAAGAAAGAAATTAAAGACTTTTTAGAATTTAATGAAAATGAAGGTACAACATACCCAAACTTATGGGACACAATGAAAGCTGTGCTAAGAGGAAAATTCATAGCGCTGAGTGCCTGCAGAAAGAAAAAGGAAAGAGCATATGTCAGCAGCTTGACAGCACACCTAAAAGCTCTAGAACAAAAAGAAGCAAATACACCCAGGAGGAGTAGAAGGCAGGAAATAATCAAACTCAGAGCTGAAATCAAACAAGTAGAAACAAAAAGGACCATAGAAAGAATCAACAGAACCAAAAGTTGGTTCTTTGAGAAAATCAACAAGATAGATAAACCCTTAGCCAGACTAACGAGAGGACACAGAGAGTGTGTCCAAATTAATAAAATCAGAAATGAAAAGGGAGACATAACTACAGATTCAGAGGAAATTCAAAAAATCATCAGATCTTACTATAAAAGCCTATATTCAACAGAACTTGAAAATCTGCAGGAAATGGACAATTTCCTAGACAGATACCAGGTACCGAAGTTAAATCAGGAACAGATAAACCAGTTAAACAACCCCATAACTCCTGAGGAAATAGAAGCAGTCATTAAAGGTCTCCCAACCAAAAAGAGCCCAGGTCCAGACGGGTTTAGTGCAGAATTCTAACAGACATTCATAGAAGACCTCATACCAATATTATCCAAACTATTCCACAAAATTGAAACAGATGGAGCACTACGGAATTTCTTCTATGAAGCCACAATTACTCTTATACCTAAACCACACAAAGACCCAACAAAGAAACAGAACTTCAGACCAATTTCCCTTATGAATATCGATGCAAAAATACTCAATAAAATTCTGGCAAACCGAATCCAAGAGCACATCAGAACAATCATCCACCATGATGAAGTAGGCTTCATCCCAGGCATGCAGGGATGGTTTAACATACGGAAAAACATTAACGTGATCCATTGTATAAACAAACTGAGAGAACAAAACCACATGATCATTTCATTAGATGCTGAGAAAGCATTTGACAAAATTCAACACCACTTCATGATAAAAGTCCTGGAAAGAATAGGAATTCAAGGCCCATACCCAAACATAGTAAAAGCCATATACAGCAAACCAGTTGCTAACATTAAACTAAATGGAGAGAAACTTGAAGCAATCCCACTAAAATCAGGGACTAGACAAGGCTGCCCACTCTCTCCCTACTTATTCAATATAGTTCTTGAAGTTATAGCCAGAGCAATCAGACAACAAAAGGAGGTCAAGGGGATACAGATCGGAAAAGAAGAAGTCAAAATATCACTCTTTAGAGATGATATGATAGTATATTTAAGTGATCCCAGAAGTTCCACCAGAGAACTACTAAAGCTGATAAAAAACTTCAGCAAAGTGCCTGGGAATAAAATTAACTCAAATAAACCAGTAGCCTTCCTCTACACAAAAGAGAAACAAACCGAGAAAGAAATTAGGGAAACGACACCCTTCATAATAGACCCAAATAATATAAAGTACCTCGGTGTGACTTTAACCAAGCAAGTAAAAGATCTGTACAATAAGAACTTCAAGACACTGAAGAAAGAAATTGAAGAAGACCTTAGAAAATGGAAAGATCTCCCATGCTCCTGGATTGGCAGGATCAATATAGTAAAAATGGCCATTTTACCAAAAGCGATCTACAGATTCAATGCAATCCCCATCAAAATACCAATCCAATTCTTCAAAGAGTTAGACAGAACAATTTGCAAATTCATCGGGAATAACAAAAAACCCAGGATAGCTAAAACTATCCTCAACAATAAAAGGAATTCAGGGGGAATCACTATCCCTGAACCCAAGCAGTATTACAGAGCAGTAGTGATAAAAACTGCATGGTATTGGTACAGAGACAGACAGATAGACCAATGGAATAGAATTGAAGACCCAGAAATGAACCAAACACACCTATGGTCACTTGATTTTTGACAAAGGAGCCAAAACCATCCAATGGAAAAAAGATAGCATTTTCAGCAAATGGTGCTGGTTCAACTGGAGGTCAATATGTAGAAGAATGCAGATCGATCCATGCTTATCACCCTGTACAAAGCTTAAGTCCAAGTGGATCAAGGACCTCCACATCAAACCAGACACACTCAAACTAATAGAAGAAAAACTAGGGAAGCATCTGGAACACATGGGAACTGGAAAAAATTTCCTGAACAAAACACCAATGGCTTATGCTCTAAGATCAAGAATCAACAAATGGGATCTCATAAAACTGCAAAGCTTCTGTAAGGCAAAGGACACTGTGGTTAGGACAAAACGGATTGGGAAAAGATCTTTACCAATCCTACAACAGATAGAGGCCTTATATCCAAACTATACAAGGAACTCAAGAATTTAGACGGCAGGGAGACAAATAACCCTATTATAAAATGGGCAAAAAAAAATGGGGTTCAGAGCTAAACAAACAATTCACAGCTGAGGAATGCCGAATGGCTGAGAAACACCTAAAGAAATGTTCAACATCTTTAGTCATAAGGGAAATGCAAATCAAAACAACCCTGAGATTTCACCTCACACCAGTGAGAATGGCTAAGATCAAAAACTCAGGTGACCCCGGCCCGCAGCAGCTCTCTGCTCCCAGACCCGGTGAGAGAGAGACCCAACCGCCTGGTCAGGTGGGCACTCCTGAGGCTGCAGAGCGGAAGAGACCACCAACACTGCTCACACCTGCCCACATCCCTGGCCCAAGAGGAAACTGTATAAGGCCTCTGGGCTCCCGTGGGGGAGGGCCCAGGAGCAGCAGGACACCTGCCAGAGACACCGCCGGACCCTGAAGGAAACAGACCGGATAAACAGTTCTCTGCACCCAAATCCCGTGGGAGGGAGAGCTAAACCTTCAGAGAGGCAGACAAGCCTGGGAAACCAGAAGAGACTGCTCCCTGCACACACATCTCGGACGCCAGAGGAAAAAGCCAAAGACCATCTGGAACCCTGGTGCACTGAAGCTCCCGGAAGGGGCGGCACAGGTCTTCCTGGTTGCTGCCACTGCAGAGAGCCCCTGGGCAGCACCCCACGAGCGAACCTGACCCTCGGGACCACAGGTAAGACCAAATTTTCTGCTGCAAGAAAGCTGCCTGGTGAACTCAAGACACAGGCCCACAGGAACAGCTGAAGACCTGTAGAGAGGAAAAACTACACGCCGGAAAGCAGAACACTCTGTCCCCATAACTGACTGAAAGAGAGGAAAACAGGTCTACAGCACTCCTGACACACAGGCTTATAGGACAGTCTAGCCACTGTCAGAAATAGCAGAACAAAGTAACACTAGAGATAATCTGATGGCGAGAGGCAAGCGCAGGAACCCAAGCAACAGAAACCAAGACTACATGCCATGATCGGAGCCCAATTCTCCCACCAAAACAAACATGGAATATCCAAACACACCAGAACAGCAAGATCTAGTTTCAAAATCATATTTGATCATGATGCTGGAGGACTTCAAGAAAGACATGAACACACTTAGGGAAGCACAGGAAAACATTAATAAACAAGTAAAAGCCTACAGAGAGGAATTGCAAAAATTCCTGAAAGAATTCCAGGAAAACACAATCAAACAGTTGAAGGAATTAAAAATGGAAATAGAAGCAATCAAGAAAGAACACATGGAAACAACCCTGGATATAGAAAACCAAAAGAAGAGACAAGGAGCTGTAGATACAAGCTTCACCAACAGAATACAAGAGATGGAAGAGAGAATCTCAGGAGCAGAAGATTCCATAGAAATCATTGACTCAACTGTCAAAGATAATGTAAAGCGGAAAAAGCTACTGGTCCAAAACATACAGGAAATACAGGACTCAATGAGAAGATCAAACCTAAGCATAATAGGTATAGAAGAGAGTGAAGACTCCCAGCTCAAAGGACCAGTAAATATCTTCAACAAAATCATATAAGAAAACTTCCCTAACCTAAAAAAAGAGATACCCATAGACATACAAGAAGCCTATAGAACTCCAAATAGATTGGACCAGAAAAGAAACACCTCCTGTCACATAATTGTCAAAACACCAAACGCACAAAATAAAGAAAGAATATTAAAAGCAGTAAGGGAAAAAGGTCAAGTAACATATAAAGGGAGACCTATCAGAATCACACCAGACTTTTCGCCAGAAACTATGAAGGCCAGAAGATCCTGGACAGATGTCATACAGACCCTAAGAGCACACAAATGCCAGCACAGGTTACTGTATCCTGCAAAACTCGCAATTAACACAGATGGAGAAACCAAGATATTCCATGACAAAAACAAATTTACACAATATCTTTCTACAAATCCAGCACTACAAAGGATAATAAATGGTAAAGCCCAACATAAGGAGGCAAGCTATACCCTAGAAGAAGTAAGAAACTAATCTTCTTGGCAACAAAACAAAGAGAATGAAAGCACACAAACATAACCTCACATCCAAATATGAATATAACGGGAAGCAATAATCACTATTCCTTAATATCTCTCAATATCAATGGCCTCAACTCCCCAATAAAAAGACATAGATTAACAAACTGGATACGCAACGAGGACCCTGCATTCTGCTGCATACAGGAAACACACCTCAGAGACAAAGACAGACACTACCTCAGAGTGAAAGGCTGGAAAACAACTTTCCAAGCAAATGGTCAGAAGAAGCAAGCTGGAGTAGCCATTCTAATATCAAATAAAATCAATTTCCAACTAAAAGTCATCAAAAAAGATAAGGAAGGACACTTCATATTCATCAAAGGAAAAATCAACCAAGATGAACTCTCAATCCTAAATATCTATGCCCCAAATACAAGGGCACCTACATACGTAAAAGAAACCTTACTAAAGCTCAAAACACACATTGCACCTCACACAATAATAGTGGGAGATTTCAACACCCCACTCTCATCAATGGACAGATCATGGAAACAGAAATTAAACAGTGATGTAGACAGACTAAGAGAAGTCATGAGCCAAATGGACTTAACGGATATTTATAGAACATTCTATCCTAAAGCAAAAGGATATACCTTCTTCTCAGATCCTCATGGTACTTTCTCCAAAATTGACCATATAATTGGTCAAAACACGGGCCTCAACAGGTACAGAAAGATAGAAATAATCCCATGCGTGCTATCGGACCACCACGGCCTAAAACTGGTCTTCAATAACAATAAGGGAAGAATGCCCACATATACGTGGAAATTGAACAATGCTCTACTCAATGATAACCTGCTCAAGGAAGAAATAAAGAAAGAAATTAAAAACTTTTTAGAATTTAATGAAAATGAAGATACAACATACTCAAACTCATGGGACACAATGAAAGCTGTGCTAAGAGGAAAACTCATAGCACTGAGTGCCTGCAGAAAGAAACAGGAAAGAGCATATGTCAGCAGCTTGACAGCACACCTAAAAGCTCTAGAACAAAAAGAAGCAAATACACCCAGGAGGAGTAGAAGGTAGGAAATAATCAAACTCAGAGCTAAAATAAAACAAGTAGAAACAAAAAGGACCATAGAAAGAATCAACAGAACCAAAAGTTGGTTCTTTGAGAAAATCAACAAGATAGATAAACCCTTAGCCAGACTAACGAGAGGACACACAGAGTGTGTCCAAATTAACAAAATCAGAAATGAAAAGGGAGACATAACTACAGATTCGGAGGAAATTCAAAAAATCATCAGATCTTACTATAAAAACCTATATTCAACAAAATTTGAAAATCTTCAGGAAATGGACAATTTCCTAGACAGATACCAGGTATCGAGGTTAAATCAGGAACAGATAAACCAGTTAAACAACCCCATAACTCCTAAGGAAATAGAAGCTGTCATTAAAGGTCTCCCAACCAAAAAGAGCCCAGGTCCAGACGGGTTTAGTGCAGAATTCTACCAAACCTTCATAGAAGACCTCATACCAATATTATCCAAACTATTCCACAAAATTGAAACAGATGGAGCCCTACCGAATTCCTTCTATGAAGCCACAATTACTCTTATACCTAAACCACACAAAGACACAACAAAGAAAGAGAACTTCAGACCAATTTCCCTTATGAATATCGACGCAAAAATACTCAATAAAATTCTGGCAAACCGAATTCAAGAGCACATCAAAACAATCATCCACCATGATCAAGTAGGCTTCATCCCAGGCATGCAGGGATGGTTTAATATACGGAAAACCATCAACTTGATCCATCATATAAACAAACTGAAAGAACAGAACCACATGATCATTTCATTAGATGCTCAGAAAGCATTTGACAAAATTCAACACCCCTTCATGATAAAAGTCCTGGAAAGAATAGGAATTCAAGGCCCATACCTAAACATAGTAAAAGCCATATACAGCAAACCAGTTGCTAACATTAAACTAAATGGAGAGAAACTTGAAGCAATCCCAATAAAATCAGGTACTAGACAAGGCTGCCCACTATCTCCCTACTTATTCAATATAGTTCTTGAAGTTCTAGCCAGAGCAATCAGACAACAAAAGGAGATCAAAGGGATACAGATCGGAAAAGTGGAGGTCAAAATATCACTATTTGCAGATGACATGATAGTATATTTAAGTGATCCCAAAAGTTCCACCAGAGAACTAATAAAGCTGATAAACAACTTCAGCAAAGTGGCTGGGAATAAAATTAACTCGAATAAATCAGTTGCCTTCCTCTATACAAAAGAGAAACAAGCCGAGAAAGAAATTAGGGAAACGACACCCTTCATAATAGACCCAAATAATATAAAGTACCGCGGTGTGACTTTAACCAAGCAAGTAAAAGATCTGTACAATAAGAACTTCAAGACACTGAGGAAAGAAATTGAAGAAGACCTCAGAAGATGGAAAGATCTCCCATGCTCATGGATTGGCAGGATTAATATAGTAAAAATGGCCATTTTACCAAAAGCAATCTACAGATTCAATGCAATCCCCATCAAAATACCAATCCAATTCTTCAAAGAGTTAGACAGAACAATTTGCAAATTCATCTGGAATAACAAAAAACCCAGGATAGCTAAAGCTATCCTCAACAATAAAAGAACTTCAGGGGGAATCACTATCCCTGAACTCAAGCAGTATTACAGAGCAATAGTGATAAAAACTGCATGGTATTGGTACAGAGACAGACAGATAGAGCAATGGAATAGAATTGAAGACCCAGAAATGAACCCACACACCTATGGTCACTTGATTTTTGACAAAGGAGCCAAAACCATCCAATGGAAAAAAGATAGCATTTTCAGCAAATGGTGCTGGTTCAACTGGAGGGCAACATGTAGAAGAATGCAGATCGATCCATGCTTATCACCCTGTACAAAGCTTAAGTCCAAGTGGATCAAGGACCTCCACATCAAACCAGACACACTCAAACTAATAGAAGAAAAACTAGGGAAGCATCTGGAACACATGGGCACTGGAAAAAATTTCCTGAACAAAACACCAATGGCTTATGCTCTAAGATCAAGAATCGACAAATGGGATCTCATAAAACTGCAAAGTTTCTGTAAGGCAAAGGACACTGTGGTTAGGACAAAACGGCAACCAACAGATTGGGAAAAGATCTTTACCAATCCTACAACAGATAGAGGCCTTATATCCAAAATATACAAAGAACTCAAGAAGTTAGACCGCAGGGAAACAAATAACCCTATTAAAAAATGGGGTTCAGAGCTAAACAAAGAATTCACAGCTGAGGAATGCCGAATGGCTGAGAAACACCTAAAGAAATGTTCAACATCTTTAGTCATAAGGGAAATGCAAATCAAAACAACCCTGAGATTTCACCTCACACCAGTGTGATTGGGTAAGATCAAAAACTCAGGTGACAGCAGATGCTGGCGAGGATGTGGAGAAAGAGGAACACTCCTCCATTGTTGGTGGGATTGCAGACTGGTAAAACCATTCTGGAAATCAGTCTGGAGGTTCCTCAGAAAATTGGACATTGAACTGCCTGAGGATCCAGCTATACCTCTCTTGGGCATATACCCAAAAGATGCCCCAACATATACAAAAGACATGTGCTCCACTATGTTCGTCGCAGCCTTATTTATAATAGCCAGAAGCTGGAAAGAACCCAGATGCCCTTCAACAGAGGAATGGATACAGAAAATGTGGTACATATACACAATGGAATATTACTCAGCTATCAAAAACAACGACTTTATGAAATTCATAGGCAAATGGTTGGAACTGGAAAATATCATCCTGAGTGAGCTAACCCAATCACAGAAAGACATACATGGTATGCATTCATTGATAATTGGCTATTAGCCCAAATGCTTGAATTACCCTAGATGCCTAGAACAAATGAAACTCAAGACGGATGATCAAAATGTGAATGTTTCACGCCTTCTTTAAAAGGGGAACAAGAATACCCTTGGCAGGGAACAGAGAGGCAAAGATTAAAACACAGACTGAAGTAACACCCATTCAGAGCCTGCCCCACATGTGGCCCATACATATACAGCCACCCAATTAGACAAGATGGATGAAGCAAAGAAGTGCAGACCGACAGGAGCCGGATGCAGATTGCTCCTGAGAGACACAGCCAGAATACTGCAAATACAGAGGCGAATGCCAGCAGCAAACCACTGAACTGAGAATAGAACCCCTGTTGAAGGAATCAGAGAAAGAACTGGAAGAGATTGAAGGGGCTCGAGACCCCATATGTACAACAATGCCAAGCAACCAGAGCTTCCAGGGACTAAGCCACTACTTAAAGACTATACATGGACTGACCCTCGACTCTGACCACATAGGTAGCAATGAACATCTTAGTAAGAGCACCAGTAGAAGGGGAAGCCCTGGGTCCTGCTAAGACTGAACCCCCAGTGAACTAGACTGTTGGGGGGAGGGCGGCAATGGGGGGAGGATTGGGAGGGGAATACCCATAAGGAAGGGGAGGGGGGAGGGGGGAGGTGGATTTTTGCCTGGAAACCTGGAAAGGGAATAACACTCGAAATCTATATAAGAAATACTCAAGTTAATAAAAAAATAATTAATTAATGACAGAAGTATACTAACTTTTAAAAAGTGTTTTGGTAAATGTTTTATCTAGTTTTGAATTATTGAGGCAAAATTTTAAACTTTAAATTGTTCTTCTATTCATAGAAATGACACATTTCTTGGGAATTCTATATATAAAAAATAGAGCCCAAACCATGAGAAAAGTTAGCAGATTTATAAAAAATACAGCAAGTTAGTATAGTTGGTCTAAAGTTGTCTTTCACAGTACTTAATAATAGGATCTCCAAGAGTAATCTCAATCACGTGTTGGCTAATCTTGTTTTTCAACTGTACTACATCTAGCATCAACTAAAACCTGAGTATTGCCACACTTGGGAGGATATTCATTATCAGATTATTTCAAGCAAGAAGACTTACTTTAAACCTGGGCCAAACTCACTGGTGACACCTCACACAGAATGGCCTAAAAGGAATCTTTTATATTTTGTCTATTTCCCTTCTCTCTTGGTGACAAGATAATCTATTATTACAACTTACTACTTCAGGATTCCAACATAGACCAAAGAACAACAGTTATCTAGAAATCTCCTACGCATATAGCACCAGGTTGAGACTGCTGAGACATACAGCCTCATTGACTGAACTAGGTTATCAGTGTTAGAGATTTAAGTCACATGAAAATGAAGGAGACAGAAATTGACCTCAAGAAATAAATAGCACTTTTATCACTAAAATGGGCAAGCAACCTTCCTGAGGAAATGAAGATCTTGCCAGGTGGAGATGGAGAAGTTATCCACGGTTTTGTAGAAGAGTGGACATTGGGGCAAAGGATTTTTGTAGTTTTTCAGAAATGAGTCTTTGTTTGGATATCTTTAAGAACATAAGGTTTAGCTTTGAATGAACTACTTTATCTGGATGGTCAATGTTTTGTCTCAGTGAGGGGGAGTTTCCTAAGTTCAGGAGTGCATACCATCTTTCATCCAGCCTCTTCATATATGAAACAGGGCCATTGTTGGACTACCTGGAGTGCATCCTAAAAACCAAACTAATAAATACCATTTTAATACTTAATCGCTCTATCAGTTCTGCTTCTTTAGAGAATCCTGACTAATATAGGTTGATCACTAAAATTTTGTTTCATTTGTCAAAATTTAGTACAGCCACTACAGTCATTATCAGTAGGCTCTAAATTTCAGTTGTAGCTTCTTTCGGTATTCTAACGGCCCTTGAATTGAGAGTTAAATTAGTACCTACCATAAGTCTTTCATGTGGCTATTCTTAGTCCCTTAGACCCCACCTTTTAATTTCTGTAAAAATTTCTCTCACCTATTGTTTTTTTTCCTTACTTCCCTTATTTTAGCTCAAGCCAACTGGGGTAATCAACTAGTAGCCTATATATACCTTGCTTTTTGGCTAGCAGAAACACTCCTACCTCAGAATAACAAATGATAGAATTACAGATGTATATAACAATGCGTGGGTGGCATGATTTCATTCTCATTTTTCTCTTAAGAACTAACATTGTGCTAGTTGAACTATCCCGAGCACGTAAAAAGTTGAAGTATGTTAACTATGATCAGTAGGGAAAATGTAAAACTGCTCTATCATGTCTAGTGATATCTTTGAGATATAATTTCTAATTCAAAGCACATATTGGAGTAAACTGATATTACCCACAATGTACATATTTATTCAGTTTATTTATCTTTCATTGTAAAATGCCTCCATTCCTTTAACAGCCTCTCCTGATAATATGCCCTTAATGAATCACTTTCACATTAGTTTCTTATAAAATTACTTTGTGGTTGGCATAGAAAATATTTGGTTCCATTGTGGCATTTTCATGCATATCTAATTACACTTTGCTCTTATTAATTGCCATCCTTCCCTTCTCAAAATTGTTCCCTTTGTGCTTTCATGTGATACATATCCCAGTATTCTCTTACTGTTGTTTTGCAAATGTGATACATTAGTTGTCACTGCTTTTGCTACTGATGAGAGGAAATCTTGATGGAGAACTGTCACGATACCATGAAATACATTTTGGCAGTTTTTTCCTGGCCTTCCACTTTAGGACCTATGGTTTTTATTGAAACATAAATAAGTGTGAACAAAAATATTCAGGATATTTAGGTCCTTCTTTGAACTAACTTTTAGCTAATACTACCTGAGAACATCATTCACTCTCTAAATCAAAACAGAAGCTTGGAAAGGTTCAATTTAATTTGAGCTATTTTCCAATACACCTTGGAGTAGAAACATGGTAATCTACTTTCACTGCTATTCGATTGTATGGTTTATAAATGTTCCCGGAAAATGGCAATTCCTGCTATGGCTTTCTGACATGAAGAATATTGGCATTTTTATTGCATGGAAACAAGTGAATATGTCAGAAATCATTTCCTTGAGCTTGAACAATAAACAGAACGTAATCCAGTATCTTTGGAAGACAAAAGACTAGTTTGAAGAATTGAAAAATGGGAATAGAGACAGATGTCTTATTTCCATTTAAGAACTCAGAGCACATCACAAAATAAATGGATATTTCTCACAGAATAACAATAGGTTATCATAAATGCACTCAGTAAGTGACTTCTCCACATGGGAATGCCTTCCAAAAATCAATCTGTGCTATTGTTCACATCTTGTCACAAATAGACAACATTAGCAGTGAGCTAGAAAAATAAAAAGATGCTGTTTGCCACCATCTATATATTTGTCTTGCTCATAGCCATGGGTTTTAAACCAACACTGGGATTTGAACAGCCTAGTATCACACAGTTTAAGTAAATTGTTATTATATTAATAAAACCCAGAGTCATCATAATCTGTGCTTTCCTATGATAACCAAAGACACTCTCTCTCTCTCTCTCTCTCTCTCTCTCTCTCTCTCTCTCACACACACACACACACACACACACACATACACACAAACACACACACACACAAACACACACACACAAACACACACACACAAACACATACACACACACGGGGCGGGGGCAGAGGACTTGATACAAGTGCATCTTAATGCTCTTAAGCATGCAAGTCTAAAGTAAGCTGAAATATTCATTACAAAGCAGAAAGCATATCCTAATTATTAATTTTAAAAGATAATGCCAAAATTAAGAAAATGACTTTGATTTTTAATTTAGCAGTATTTGTTGCTAGTAGTCAAAATTGGCTAAATATGGAAAGAACACAGTTAATTGCAGAAAATGCCTAACAGATAACTCTGGATACATTAGCAGTAGAACTTTCATTTGAGCAATGTGTCTAATTAGACTGTTACCTTAATTAAATGTTAAGTTATATAGTGAGAGTAACAAAGCTTTATAAACAAAATATAAGATTTTCTTGAAATGTCACACATTTGTCATGGTCAATGATATGGATATGTACTATATAAATATAAAATACTGGTGTCTCCATCTGTGTGAACCTTCATGGTTTCTATATGACTTCAGTGAAATACCAAATAACAATGTAAATTTATCTGTTCAAAGCATACAGTATGCTTCAGATCCAGCAAAATTAGCTATGTAATAAGATGTGTTCAGGATGGCTGAGAAACACCTAAAGAAATGTTCAACATCTTTAGTCATAAGGGAAATGCAAATCAAAACAACCCTGAGATTTCACCTCACTCCAGTGAGAATGGCTAAGATCAAAAACTCAGGTGACAGCAGATGCTGGCGAGGATGAGGAGAAAGAGGAACACTCCTCCATTGTTGGTGGGATTGCAGACTGGTACAACCATTCTGGAAATCAGTCTGGAGGTTCCTCAGAAAATTGGATATTGAACTGCCTGAGGATCCAGCTATACCTCTCTTGGGCATATACCCAAAAGATGCCCCAACATATAAAAAAGACACGTGCTCCACTATGTTCATCGCAGCCTTATTTATAATAGCCAGAAGCTGGAAAGAACCCAGATGCCCTTCAACAGAGGAATGGATACAGAAAATGTGGTACATCTACACAATGGAATATTACTCAGCTATCAAAAACAATGACTTTATGAAATCTGTAGGCAAATGGTTGGAACTGGAAAATATCATCCTGAGTGAGGTAACCCAATCACAGAAAAACACACATGGTATGCACTCATTGATAAGTGGCTATTAGCCCAAATGACTGAATTACCCTAGATGCCTAGAACAAATGAAACTCAAGATGGATGATCAAAATGTGAATGCTTCACTCCTTCTTTAAAAGGGGAACAAGAATACCCTTGGCAGGGAATAGAAAGGCAAAGATTAAAACAGACACAGAAGGAACACCCATTCAGAGCCTGCCCCACATGTGGCCCATACATATACAGCCATCCAATTAGACAAGATGGATGACGCAAAGAACTACAGGCCGACAGGAGCCGGATGTAGATCGCTCCTGAGAGACACAGCCAGAATACAGCAAATAAAGAGGTGAATGCCAGCAGCAAACCACTGAACTGAGAATAGGACCCCCGTTGAAGGAATCAGAGAAAGAACTGGAAGAGCTGGAAGGGGCTTGAGACCCCAAAAGTACAACAATGCCAAGCAACCAGAGCTTCCAGGGACTAAGCCACTACCTAAAGACTATACATGGACTGACCCTGGACTCTGACCCCATAGGTAGCAATGAATAACCTAGTTAGAGCACCAGTGGAAGGGGAAGCCCTGGGTCCTGCTAAGACTGAACCCCCAGTGAACTAGATTGTTGGGGGGAGGGCGGCAGTGGGGGGAGGATGGGGAGGGGAAGACCCATAAAGAAGGGGAGGGGGAGGGATTAGGGGGATGATTGCCCGGAAACCGGGAAAGGGAATAACACTCGAAATGCATATAAGAAATACTCAAGTTAATAAATAAAAAAAATGGTTTAACTTCAAAAAAAAGATGTGTTCAGGAACACTAAAGTATATAAATTTATGACTGGGATGATGCACTGTTAACCCTGCTTCACATGTACATATGGTTTAATGGGACATTTATTTTGTCCGTATTTTGACAAAGAGTCACAATGTTTCGTCTAAGCTTACAAACTTACAGTTCTCTTACCTCTGATAGTCCAGTAGTAGGATTATAGGAACACATCACCATACCTGGTTCTTAGGCAATGTCCTATACTCAGTTGCTTGAAGTTTAATTACAGATGATAATCCATTATACACTGACACTACAACAAAAGATGCCTGTTAATGTTATATTTGATAGAAAAGTCCTCAAAGGACACCAAAGAAAGGTAAAATCTTCTCAAGGGGCAAGCATTTAATGTTTCATCTATCTGTAAGAAAAGATGGCCCATAGCTGGACATGGTGGCAAACATCTTTAATCCCAACACTGAATAGTCCAAAGCATGTAGATTAATCTTGGTAAGTTTGAGGCCAAACATATTGAGTTCCTGGAGAGCCAGGCTATATATATTGATCCTGTATCAAACAAAACAACAAGAAAGAAAGAAAGAAAGAAAGAGAGAGAGAGAGAGAGAGAGAGAGAGAGAGAGAGAGAGAAAGAAAGAAAGAAAGAAAGAAAGAAAGAAAGAAAGAAAGAAAGAAAGAAAGAAAGAAAGGGAAAGGAAAAAATGCCCTGAAGTATATGAGAATATAATTTTACAACATATACTATTTGAGACATTATAAACAGGTAATCAGAAAAACCAAAACAGTGAAGACTCCATCATACAGGATGACAAATAAAAATAGATTCTATTACTTAATAAAATTCTCACGAGCAGAACCCAAGACCAGATCAAAACGATCATCCATCATGATAAAGTAAGCTTCATCCCAGGGATGCAGGGATTGTTCAATATACAAAAATCCATCAACACAATCCACTATGAAAACAAAGTCAAAGAAAAAAAAAAAACAGTGTCATCTCAATAGATGCTGAGAAAGCATTTCACAAATCCAACACCCGTTCATGATAAAAGATTTGAAAAGATGAGGAGTTCAAGGCCCATACCTATACCCAGTAAAAGCAATATACACCAAACCAATAGCCAGCATTAAAATAAATGTAGAGAAATTTGAAGCAATTCCACTAAAATGGGGGCTAGACAAGGCTTCTCTCTCTCTCTCTCTCTCTCTCTCTCTCTCTCTCTCTCTCTCTCTCTCTCTCTCTCCTTACTCAATAAAGTATTTGAAGCCCTAGCCAAAGCAATCAAACAACAAAAGATCAAAGGCATAAATATTGGAAAGAAATAAGTCAAAATATCACTATTTTCAGATGAAATGATCAAACACTTAAGTTACCCCAAAGGTTCCACCAGAGTAATACTAAGTCTAAAAAATAACTTCAGTAAAGTGGCTGGGTATAAAATTAACTCAAACAAATCCGTAATCTTCATCTACTCAAAGGGTAAACAGGCTGAGAAAGAAATTAAGGAAATGACACCCTTCACAATAATCACAAATAACATAAAATACCTCAGTGTGACTCTATCCAAGCAAGTGAAAGATCTGTATGACAAGAACTTAAAGCTTCTGTAGAAATAAATTGAAGATTTAAGAAGATGGAAAGACCTCCATGCTCATGGATTGGCAGGATTGATATAGTAAAAAATGAACGTTTTGCCAAAAGCAATCTACAGATTCAATGCAATCCTCATCAAAATTTTAACTCAGTTTTTCATAGATTTAGAAAGAGAAATTTGCAAATTCATTTGGTATAACAAAAAAAAACAGATAACAAAAACTATCCTCAATAATAAAAACTTCTAGGGGAATCACCATCCCTGACCTCATGCAATATTACAGAGCAATAGTGATTAAAACTGGTATTTGTACAGAGACAGGCATGTACATCGGTGGAATAGAATTGAAGACCCAGAAATGAACCCACACACCTATGGTCACTTGATTTTGAAAAAGGAGCTAAAACCATCCAGTGAATGAACAATAGCATTTTCAACAAATGGTGCTGGTTCAACTAGTGGTCAGAATGTAGAAGAATGCAAATAAACCCATTCTTATCTCCCTGTACAAAGCTTACGTCCAAGTGGATCAATGACCTCGACATAAAACCAGATACACTCAAAGTAATAGAAGAAAAAGTAGGGGAAAGCCTGAAACACAAGGGCACTGGGGAAAATTTCCTGAACCAAATACCAATGGTGTATGCTCTAAGATCAAGAATCGACAAATGGGACCTCATAAAACTACAAAGCATCTGTAAGGCAAAGGACATTAGGACAAAATGGCAAGTAACAGATTGGGAAAAGAACTTTACCAATCATACATTCAATAGAGGGATAATATCCAAAATGTACAAAGAACTCAAGAAGTTAGACACCAGAAAATCAAATAACCCTACTAAAAATGGGGTACAGAGCTAAATAAAGAAATCTCAGCTGAGGAATATCAAATGACTGAGAAGCACCTAAAGAAATGTTCAACATCTTTAGTCATCAGGGAAACACAAATCAAAACAACCCTGAGATTCCAACTCATACCAGTCAGAATGGCTAAGATTAAAAACTCAGATGAGAGCAGATGCTGGTGAGGATGTGGAAAAAGAACACTCCTCCCTTGTTGCTTGAATTTCAAGGTGGGACAATTACTCTGGAAATCAATCTGGAGGTTTCTCAGAAAATTGGACATTATACTACCTGAGGATCCAGCTATACCTCTCCTGGGCATATACCGAAAAGATGCTCCAACATACAACAAAGACACATGCTCCACTATGTTCATAGCAGCCTTATTTATAATAACCAGAAGCTGGAAAGAACCCAGATGCCCTTCAACAGAGGAATGGATACAGAAAATATGGTACAACTACACAATGGAATATTACTCAGCTATCAAAAACAATGACTTTATGAAATTCGTAGGCAAATGGATGGAACTGGAAAATACCATCCTGAGTGAGGTAACTCAATCACAGAAAAACACACATGGTATGCACTCATTGATAAGTGGATATTAGCCCAAATGCTTGAATTACCCTAGATGCATAGAACACATGAAACTCAAGAAGGGGACCAAAGGGGCTGGAGAGATGGCTCAGCGGTTAAGAGCATCCGACTGCTCTTCCAGAGGTCATGAGTTCAATTCCCAGCAACCACGCGGTGGCTCACAACCATCTGTAAAGAGATCCGATGCCCTCTTCTGGTGTATCTGAAGACAGCTACAGTGTACTTATATATAAGAAATGAATAAATCATATAATAAATGAATAAATCTTTAAAAAAAAAGAAAAAGAAGGGGACCAAAGTACAGATTCTTCAGTCCTTCTTAAAATGGAACTAAATCACTACCCAAAGAGAACACATGGACAGAACCATGGCTCCAGCTGCATCTGTAGCAGAGGATGGACTTGTTGGGCACCATTGGAAGGAGAAGCCCTTGGTCCTGCCAAGGCTGGACCCCCCAATACAGGGGAAAGTTGGGGGAGCAGGAATGGGGACTGGTTGGGGAGGGGGAACACTCTTATAGAAGAAGGGGAGGGGGATGGGATTGGGAGCTTATGGCTGGGACACTGGGAAAGGGAATAACATTTGAAATGTAAACAAAACATATCCAATAACAAATAAATAAATAGATTTTGTGCACTAAATCTGTACTTAAGAAATTTTTATAGTTCCTAATCATAGTCATGAGATAAGTAATAAACAGGAGGTAACCGCGATATTAAATTTAGTGATTCAAACTACAGACTATTTTACTTCAGATTTCCACACATTTAAGCATTCAGCTGAGATTACTAAAATATGTGTTTCCACTGTGGAATATATTTGTCTTGAACTTTATGTGATTGACAGACATAATTTTATTTTGTTAATGTAATTAAATAAACAAGGAAAAGAAAGGTAAATGGTGGAGAAAAGAAGGAAGGTACAGTGTGAATTGAAATAATTAATTTGAATTACTAACAGAAAAAAATAATATTGCCTGTGCATAAGAAAGGCAGAAAATCTTATTTATGATTCTCAAATTTCATTTATTTTGTTATCTGCAGGTAAGTGGCAAAGACACACCACTGCAATTTTATGAGCAAAAACTCTGGAAGATAGGGCCATTAATAAATAAATATAAATTTCTTAGGAAACTGCATGAAGGCACTGGCTAGATCAATAGCTGTATACCAGATACCAGGAGATGTGTTAATTTGCTCAAATAATGAAACTACATCTGGTATAGCAGCTGCAATCAGCGTTACTACTTAATTTTGTGATAGTCAACTGTCATTCTCCATGATCCATTTGTCTTCTGCACTGGCCAGAAATGTGTTAAAGGGAGATTTGTTGGGAACCACAAGCCCTTCATCTTTCAAGTCCTTGATTGTGGCAGTAATTTCTGCAATTCCTCCATGAATACAATATTGCTTTTGATTCACTATTTTATTTGACAGAGGCAACTCTAAAGGTTGCCATTTAGCCCACACTCCAAAGTAAAGGGAATCAATGTAAGAATTCTGCCAATTTCTAAGAGTATGTACCCAAATTATACATTCTGAAACTGGGAATAGGACCACAGGATGTGTTAGGAAACATACTAGACCAATTGTGCATCAGACATCAGCCAAAACTCTATTAATCTCCTGTCCTCCATAAGTCCCTACTTTTACTGGAGTGCCACAGTGTTTCTTGGGATCTCATGAGATCACCATCAATTCCGAACCAGTATCCAACAGACCCTGGAGAGTCTGATTATTTCCTTTCTCCAGTGTACAGTTACCCTTGTAAAAGGCCATAGATCCCTCTGGGGAAGAACTGGAGATAGGCTAACAGCAAAACTTTTAAGGGTCTTATCAAGATCCTTCCTCAGGGGAAACCTGGCCATCCCTTCATTCAAGGGGTTCTGGGTCTGCATATTGGCTCAAGTCTGGAAATTGATTCACGGGCTGAGATTGCCTTTTGCCACTATCCAGTGTAGCCTTTCTTTCATTTGTTTGAGAATTTTTTGCATATACAGATCAAACAGATATGCAGTAGACTTCCTATCTATTTCATGCCTGCAAACACCATGATGGATTAGCCAGTACCGAAGGTCCAAATGAGTCATGTCATTATAAATTTCACCTCTCCTGTGATGACCATTATGGGCTATATCATTATAAACATTACTTTGTCTATGCTGTCCATTATAATAACTACAATCACCTGGTAATTCTCTGGTAATTCGACCCATTGCATTTAATTCATCTAATAGAACAGCTGCATCTCCAACTCTAAGGTCTGAAACAAGGAAAAGGGCAAGAACAAAGCTCTGCAAATTTGCTGATCCCCCTCTCAACAGTGTCTGTCTTATAGGCTTCATGAAGGCCATATCTTCTGTGCCTTCCCACTGTGGAGGAATAGGTTCTACACAAAGTATACACTCTATCATTGCAATTTCTCTGAGCCTTAAAATACCTTCATCAACACTAAGTCAAGGGATATCAGGCATCTCCAAATCCTTTTCAGTAGGCCATCTTTTGATAAAAGTTTCAAACACCATTCAAACAAACTTCTAACACATTTTTTAACTGTGTGAGCTTTCATATTAAACTTAGAATCTCCATTCAGAGGGTCCATGTTAATAAACTCACCCTGATCTAGTTTTATGTTCCATCCACCATTATCCTGCACCCTAAAAATCTATTCCTACATATATTCTCCAGACTTCTGCTTGAAGGAATTAGTAAACTTATTAAGCTCCTTACTAGTGTAGCACATTTCCTTATGGACTACACTTTCTACCTCTCCTCAAGTGGCCTATTTTGTTTGAGTCTGATTTGTTTTATTTGAGTCTGAAACTATTGGTGGGCCTTTAGAAACATCAATATTTTCTTGTTTGGCATTTTCTTCAAAGAAAGTCACTGCTGGTTTATCAGACGCTGAGGGATTAATTTTCTCATGTGAAAAGGGCATTATTTCAAGGGGTGGGGCTGAGTGAACTACTTCCTTAGCTGGGGTAAACCTTTGAGAATCTGAAGATTCAAAAGTCTTAGCTTCAACATGGTCTTCACACATCCCCATCCCAAGTTATAAGATTCCATTCTTTGCCAATTAGTACCACTTACTTTAACTGCAGACACCCTCTGAGGCTGACTTGAATTTTTGCTGTAGATCAGCCAACCTTATAATGAGGGCTTCAGTTTGATTTTCTGCAACTCAAGCATTATGACTGCTGGAGAGAAGATTCTCTTCAAGGGCACATTTAGAAAACTTTAGATTGTTTACTTGCATCTGTAGCCATTTGATTTGATCATATAGCTCATTCCTTTCCTTCATCTAGTTTTCCAGAGGCATTAAGATCAACAAGCCAGAAAAATCATTTTCCAATTTTTACCTCAACTTATAAGTTTTGTATACCTAATCACCTAATTCATCAAAATTATCAAAGATATTAGTTTCTTTAAGTTTGAAATATAGTTTCAACCACAGGCCTTCAATATTCTCTCAGTTTCCAGAAGAAGGAGTATCTGAAGAGCATTCCATAGTTGAAGGTGCTGGTGAATTATTAAACCAACTGCAGATACTTAAAATATTCATCCTTATACTTCTGCTCCTTTAGAACCACTCCCAGTACCAACTTCTCTACTAGTCAGGGTTCTCTAGAATCACAGAATTTATGGGTAGTCGCTATATAGTAAGGGAATTTGTTGATGACTTGCAGCCTGTAGTCCTACTCCCCAGAATGGTCAGCAGCTATGAATGGAAGTACAAGGATTTAAGCTCAGTCCCACAAGGCAGGTAGTCAAAGAAAAGAACATAATCCTTCTTCCAATGTCCTATGTAGGTCTCCAGCAGAAGAGGTGTCCTAGATTAAAGGTGTGTACCAACATGCCTGGATCTGGGACTTGCTTTGTTCCATATGATCTTGAACTCAGAGATATCCTTCCCTTAGTCTTCTGGGATTCATTGCCACTATGCCTCAAGATCTCCATGCCAAGATCCAGGACAGAAACTTATATCTCCCAGCCTCAAGATCAGAATCACAGGCGAGTCTTTTAATTCTGGATTGTAGTTCATTTCAGATATAGTCAAGTTGACAACCAGGACTAGCCACTACAGGCAGATACTATACACTTTTTCAGAAACTCACCAATCATCCAAAGTCTGGAGAAGCAGCAGGAAGCCACAGGAATCTTGAGAGTTTGTTGATGAGTTTCTCTCTATAAAGTCACCACAAGTTAAGCTCAGCAATGCAATGTAAGTGAACAAATACATGCATGTCTTTAGTGAAGACTATTGAGGTAGAACAAATTGAAACAATTCTCAAGTTCCTACTATTTGTGGAGTCATATTTATATTCTGTCTATGCATCATACATTCTTTTAATTTGCTATAGCAAAATATCATTTCCCTATGTATTCTTCACCAAATTTTTTCATGTGTCTGCATTAACAAATTATTCGTTTGCTTGTCTTCCTCAGCAAACCATATTATAACCTGAGTCTTCAAAGAAATCAGAAACTTCCCCTTTACTTGGTGACCCTATTAAAATCAAAATTAGAAAAAGACATTGAAAGCCTTCTAATCTTGGAAAGGATTATTCCTGTCTCCTATCCAGGTTACTGTGCTATGTACTGAAATATATTTTAAGCTTTTATACTCTATCATTTCTTCTACTTTTGCTATCGGTAAGACACATAACAGTGAGTCACTTGAAATTCTAATAAAAATAATCACTATCTAATACTAAGACATCACTTAAATATTGCAATCTGCTTTTGTTTGAATAGCTAAATATATCCAATTGTTTTTGAACACTGAAGTAAAAAATGAATAAACATTTTAGGGAATGTATAGAGGAAAATACTCTTACTCTTTGTACATAACATTTCTATAGCTTTGTTTGTTTGTTGTTTTCAGAGTGGGTGTCAATGCTCTCAAATGAGTAAATCTCATGATAAGCAGAGAGTATTGTTTTATATAAAGAAAGTCATTATGGACAATAGTTCCCCTACTTTTCTGAAAAAGCGTTTAGGCGAGATACAATATCAGTTTGCCAGTTACAGTGTCTCGATATGATGGTCTCAAATTTGAGGGCATAAGAAAAATGCCTAGGAATATTGAGAAACAATTTGGTATGGATGCAACTGTGTCCTAACCGAACTTTAGCTTGTTGAATTCATAGCTCCTTCCTTGCCTTACTCATGGGTATAAGTTTTTTCTATCGTGTTATCATCTATTTTTTTTCTTGTCTTATCCTTTAGATGTGTAAAGCTTTCATATTTCATTCTAATTTCTATTTTCTCTTCTTTTTTCTTTTTTCCTTCATTTTTATTGGGTATTTTATGTATTTACATTCCAACTATTATCCCCTTTAACATTTCCCCCTCTCCCATTCCCATTCCCACTGGTTCTATAAGGATGCTCCCCTTCCCAACCACCCACACCCACCTCAACACCCTGGCATTCTCCTACTCTGCAGAAACAAGCCTTCACAGCACCAAAAGCTTCTCCTCATATTGATGCAAAACAATGCCATCATCTGCGACATATGCAGCTGGAGCCATGGGTACCCACATATATATTGGAGGTTTAGTCCCTGGAAACTCTGAGGGATCTTGACAATTGATATTGTTTTTCTTCCTATGAAGTTGCAAAACCCTTCAGCTCCTTCAGTCTTTCTCTAACTCCTCCATAAGGGTCCTCATGCTCAGTCTGATGGATAGTTGTGAGCATGTTAATCTGTATCAATAGGGTTCTGGCAGAGCCTCTCAGGAAACATCCATATCAGGTTACTGGCAGCAACCACTTCTTGGCATCACAATAAAGACTGGGTTTGGTGGATGCATATGGGATGAGTATGGATCCCCAGGTGGGGCAGTCTCTGGATGGCCTTTCTTTCAGTCTCTGTTCCATACTTTGTTGCTGTATTTCCTCCCATGAGTATTTTGTTCCCCATTCTAAGAAGGATTAAAGCATCCACATTTTTATCTTCCTTCTTCTTGAGCTTCATATGGTCTGTGAATTTTATCTTGGGTATTCCAAGTGTTTGGACTAACATTCATTATTAGTGAGTAGATACCATGTGTGTACTTTTGTGACTGGGTTACCTCACTTGGGATGATATTTGCTAGTTCCATCCATTTGTATAAGAATTTCATGAAGTCATTGGTTTTAATTGCTGAGTAGTACTCCAGTGTGTAAATGTACCATATTTTCTATATCCATTCATCGGATGAAGGACATCTGGGTTCTTTCCAGCTTCTGACTATTATAAATAAGGCTACTATGAAAATAGTGGAACATGTGCCCTTGTTATGTAGTGGAATATCTTCTGGGTATATGTGTGGGAGTGGTATAGTTGGGTGCTCAAGTAGCACTATGTCCACTTTTCTCAGGAACCTCCAGACTGATTTTCAGAGTAGTTATACCAGCTTGCAATCCCACTAAAAATAGGGTATTCCTCATTCATTACATCCTTGCTAACATCTGCTGTCACCTGAATTTTGATCTTAGCCATTCTGACTGGTGTGAGGTAGAATCTCAGGGTTGTTTCAATATGCATTTCCCTGATGACTAAGGATGTTGAACATTTCTTTAGGTGCTTCTTAGCCATTTGATATTCCTCAGTTGAGAATTTTTGGTTTAGCTGTGTACGCCATTTTTAATAGGATTATTAAGTTCTCTGGAGTCTAACTTTTAAGTTCTTTGAATATATTAGATTTTAGCTCTCTATCAGATGTAGGATTGGTAAAGGTCTTTTCCAATCTGTCAGATGACATATTTTTCCTATTGACAGTGTCCTTTGCCTTACAGAAGCATTGAACTATTATGAGGTCCCCTTTGTCAATTCTTGATTTTAGAGCATAAGCCAATGATGTTCTGTTCAGGAAATTTTTGCCTATTCTCATGTGTTCAAAGTTCTTCCCCCCTCTCTCTTCTATTAGTTTCAGTGTATCTGGTTTTATATAGAGGTCATTGATTCAATCGGATGTCAACTTTGTACAAGAAGAAAAGAATGACTCAATTTGCATTCTTCTACATGCTGGATTTCCTTATATAAAAATATCCCGGCATTCGTGGGATGAAGCCTACTTTATCATGTTGAACAATAGTTTTATTGAGTTCTTGGATTAGTTTGTGAAAATTTTATGAGCATTTTTGCATTTATATACATAAGGGAAATTGTTCTGAAGTTATTTTTCTTTGGAGGGTCTTTGTGTGGTTTCTTTGTAAGCATACTTATAGTTTTAAAGAATGGATTTGTAGTGTTCCTTTTGTTTTGTTTTTGTTTTTTTTTTTTGTTTTGTTTTTGGTTTTTTTTTTTTTTTTTGGAATTGTTTGAATGTATTGGTATTAGGTCTTCTTTGAAAGTTCCTTAGAATTCTGCAATAAATCCATCTGGTCGTGGGCCTTAGAAAAGGTTTGGGAGACCTTTAATGACTGCTTCTATTTCTTTACGGATTATGTGAATATTTAGTTTATCTGATTTTGATTTAACTTTGATACCTGGTATCTGTATAAGTAAGCTTTTGTAGTAAGATCTGATAATTTTTGATGTTCTGTCTTCCTTTTCATTTCTGATTTTGTTAATTTGGATACTGTCTCTTTGCCCTCTGTTTAGTCTGGCTAAGGGTTTTTCTATCTTGTTGATTTTCTCAAAGACCTAGCTTCTGGTTTGTTGATATTTTTGTACAGTTCTTTTTGGTTCTACTTGGTTGATTTCAGCTCTGAGTTTGATTATTTCCTATTTTCTACTACTATTGGGTGTACTTGCTTCTTTTTTTTTTTTTTCTATAGCTTTTAGGTGTGATGGCAAAGTGTTAGTATATGTTCCCTCCTGATTCTTTTTTGCAGGCACTTGTAACTATGAGGTTTCCTCTTGGCAGTGCTGTCTTTGTTTCCCAGAATTTCAGGTATCCTGTGCCTTCCTTTTTATTAAATTCTAAGAATTCTTTTGTTTCTTTTTATATTTCTTCCTTGACCAAGTTATCATTGAGCACAGAGTGTTCAGCTACCATGTGTATGTGGGCTTTCTGTTGTTTTTGTTGTGACTGAAGACCAGTTTTGTCCATGGTGATCTGATGGGGTGTATTGGGATTATGTCAGTCTTCTTTTATCTGATTTCTTGAGTCTTGTTGCCGATTACATGATCAATTTTGGAGAAGGTACCATGAGGTACTGAGAAGGATTTTCTTTTGTTTTAAGATGAAATATTCTATAGATCTGTTAAATCATTTTGGTTCATAACTTCTGTTAGTTTCTCTATGTCTTTGTTTAGTTTCTGTTTCCATGAACTGTCCATTGATGACAATGGGTTGTTGAAGTCTCCCACTATTATTGTGTGTGATACAATGTAAGATATGAGATTTAGTAAAGTTTCTTTTATCATTGTGGTTGCCATTGCATTTGGAGCATAGATATTCAGATTGATTTGTCTTTATATGTTGCTTACCCCTTTTCTATTACTGCTTTTAATATTCCTTCTTTGTTTTGTGCATTTGTTGTTTTTACTATTATATCAGGGTAGGAAGGTCTTTTCTGGTCCAGTCCATTTGAAGTTCTGTAGCCTTTTATGTTCTTGGGCATCTCCTTCTTTAGGTTAGTGAAGTTTTCCTGTATAATTTTGTTGCAGATATTTACTGGCCCTTTAAGTTGGGAATCTTTGCTTTCTTCTCTACCTATCATCCTTAGATTTATTTTTGCTTTTTGCACTTTCTTTGATGGTTGTGTCAATCTTTTCTGTGTTATCTTCTGCCCCGTTGATTCTATCTTCTATCTCTTGAATTCTGTTGGTAATGCTTGGGTCTATGACTTCTGATCTCTTTCCTAGGTTTTCTATCTCCCAGGTTGTCTCTCTTTGTGTTTTCTTTACTGTTTCCATTTCCATTTTTAGATCCTGGATGGTTTTGTTCATTTCCTTAACCTTTTTGGTTGTGTTTTCCTGTAATTCTTTAAGGAATTTTTGTGCTCCTACTTTAATTGCTTCTACTTGTTTAGCTATGTTCTCCTGTATTTCTTTAAGGGAGTTATTTATGCCCTTTTTAAGTTCTATGTCATCATCATGAGATGGGATTTTAAACTGAAATCTTTCCTTTCCATTGTGTTGAGGTATTCAGGGCTTGCTATAGTGGGAGAACTGTGCCTTATGCTCCTGTTGAGTCCCTCTTATGAGAGTTATTGCAGTGAAAGTGGGGTCTCCCTTGTGGGATTAGGAGCGAGAGCACCCCTGAGAGACCAGTTTTCTCTGAACAGGTCATGGGTACAGAGGTCTGTAGGACAGCCCCAACTTCACAGTGTAGATGAATAAAGGAAACTCTATTTTCTATTCTTGATTTGTAGCTGCTCTATATTTACAAAAACATTTATTTATTTGATTGTTTGTTTTCAAAATATATGAGTGTTTTGTCTATATGTGTGTTTGTGAACCACATGTGTGCCTAGTATTCTGGATGGTTAAAAGAGGGTATAAGATCCCCTGATAATAGAGTTACACTTTGTTGTGATTTGTCATATGAGTTTCCTGAGCTTAACCTAGATAAGAAAAGCCAGTGTTCTCACCCTCTGAGCCATTGCTCTAGGTCCTGCTTATATATTTTATGACATGATTCTTTACTAGATGACACAAATACTATCCTCTACAAATACATTCTTGTTTTCATGGTGGAAGAACATGCAATAAACATTTCATTCAAAATTAAATGTGCTTTTAAATGGTTACCTAGTAGATATCAATATGTATATCAAATATATTAGAAATATTCTTCATATATTAAACTAAAGCACAAAAATTGGTTAATTTTATTTCCATAAAAAAGTGACAATTTTTACCAGTTAATATTGTAATTACAATCATTAACATTTTAACATGAATTTCTAATTTATTTCCTTAAAACATGAAATTGAGCATATATCATATATACTATAATATTCAAATGTATGCATTCAGTTATCAAATTTCATTTGGTAATATTAATATTTCATCTTAAAATATATTATCTCAAGTTTTCATTATAATTGTTTAAAAGCAAAGTAGTTTTATCCACTTTCCTCTCTCTATGATTCCCTTTATTTGTTTGGGCCTATGGAGACATATTCTCACTACGTAGCACAGACTGTCTTTGAACTCATAATTCTCTTTCCTCAGCCTTCTGAATTCTGCGATTATAGGCTACATTAACATGCACAACTACATATTTATATTCATGGTTGTTTATTTGGTTGACCTGCTCATATAGAACAAAGGAATGTCACTTCTGGAATTTATAGTATGGTATCCATGATTCCTGAAAATATCTGGAAGCCTGTGTTGCAAAAAAGTGTTTGACAAGAATCTCCTTTGTTCAGTCAGGTAAAAGCTAAACCAGTAAAAGAAGAAGTTGTTTGAAATATCTTACTATAAATATCTCTTCTTTGAGGCTTGAGTTTTAGGTAGAAAAGAAATGTTTTGCATGAGTGGCTCAAACTAATTGCATCTGATTTTAATTTTTCTATGAAATGTTCTCAGTATCTTTTACATTGCTGTTTAAATGTTTAATGGGTATATAAAATCATCTATTACAGTAATTAAATAGCACATTGTTTATCCAGATTTGATTTTTTAGTTTTAAACACCATGAGATTCTTTTATACTAAGGTGATAGTAATAGTAATAGTAGTAAGATTTAGTAATAGTAGTAAGATTTAGTTTAATCAAGATGTCTGTCAGTAAATCAAAGTAGATTCATTTGGAGATTTCAATTAGAACAAATTCAGCACTATGTTTTGCAAATGTGAAATAGTAAAAGCATGCATTGGAGACAGAAAAAAGTAGTAAAACAAAAACGCCTTTACCGTATAATTCTATTAAATAAATATGACATACACGAACAATATATATGAATCGATTATAAACAAATACAATGTTCTTAATGTCCAATGTAATTATAACTTTAAAAACCACAAATGATAGGGAATAGGGAGGACAATGGTTCTGATATTCTATCAGTACATTAGCTATGTAACTAAAATAATTTAAAGATGACTTAAACTTGATCTATTAGATATGAATTGAATATATTTGCAATTCATATATGCATGTATATATAGGATCTTAAGTATAACAAAATAAGTCATTAGCTTAACCAAATCAGTATATCTAAACAAAAATTCATGATCTTCAAACATTGTATTATCAGAAGCAAAAATAGTATACCTCAAGCTGAAATTTCATTTATTTAAATGGTATTTATCAATTGAATGAATATATAAAAATCACCAAAATGCTAATTGATTTAAGCATATTATTATCCCTTATTTCACAGAAATTTGGTCAGTAGTTCTAAAAAGTAACAAAATTACTTTTAAAATAAATCCATTATCAAATAAGCATTTTGTAGGAATACAATGAAAAGGTATAATTAAAGACCCCTGTGGGACCAGATTTAAGCTATGGGTCTAATACATGCTGTGTAAGCAGTCAATCATGACCTACACAGAAATACATATAGTAGTAAAAACACACTCACTGGCACACACAGAAATTCCCTAAAAATTGAACCCAAGGAAGATTGTGATTGGCTGAGGGTAACTGGTTTCCCTCATTATACACAGCTTTATGAAGTTCTTCTATTCCCCATTGGCATTTCTCTGTTCAAGAGAGAACATGATTTCTTGAACAGAGATGCCACTGAGGCTCTTCTGCAGGTGAGTAAATAAGTAAACAAATGTTCAGTGTTAAAGCTGGAGATTACCAGAATTGAAGTTAGGATTCAAGTGAAGATAAGCCTTGTGCAACAAGCAGCAAGTGGACTTTCCAGAGGGACAGTAAATCTGGCTTGAATAGTTTGATGTCTTTCCCATAAAGCAAGTCCAATACCTGGGTCTCCAGAGTGCACTGTCACTTGCAGAAGGTCACAGGCCTGAATACATGTGGAGTGGTCTCAATGAGCACCAGGAGGTATCCTCTCTCAGAAGCCTCAGCAGCACCGGCAACAGTGTCCACATTCACTGGCCCAAGTGAGAATTCTGTGACATCCCAAACTAATTCTGTCATCAGCTTCTGCTCCTCTAGCCACTTTGAAGCAAATATGACTGTTTTCCAGTCTGCTTTCTCCCAAGTTACTGCTCAGCTTTGGCTATACTATGAAAAGCCAGGACAGGAACACCAAGTATAAGACATAGTGCCATGCTGAAATAGATGGAGAGCTTGAAGCTCAAGAGCTCCCACCACAGCAAGCACAAGGGACTTTCCAATCTGCGGTTGTCCATCAGTGCTTCCATTCTGAAGGGGGATATGGGTGAGAAGCTGAAGCAGTTGAACTGCTTTGAAACATCAACCCTCAATGTCAACCACATCACTGTGCCCATGGTACAAAAATGGGGTGTGTCTAACTTCATATAGACCTACAGTAGCAATAGCCCATCAGAGACCAGCAGTTCTGTCAACATATACCCAGTCAGAAGGACATGGAGCTTCAGCACCTGTAAGAAGTGGGTGGGCATATATCTAGAGAGCTTCAACCTTTACTCTCAGTCCACCTTTAATAATGTGATAGAGCAGAACTGTAAAAAGAAAAAGAAAAAACAAGAAAAAAAGTGAGAGCTAGCAAAAGGACATAGTGTTCATATTGTAAATGATCACAAGCCTGGCTGACACCTTCCCTAAGTCTCTCTCCAATGCCAATTTCTGCCCCTTGGGAGACAAAGGCAGAACTATGAACTGGAGAGCTACAAGTTTACATAGCCCTGGACATCTCAGCCTGTGGAGAGAAAACAACAATGACAGTCCAGAGGAACTGAAGTGATGCAATTCCTCCAGCTGTGTGAGTAACCACCTAAGGATCTTTGATAACATACCAGGCTCCATCTTCTACTCCAGCTTGGGAGACCTAACCAACCTGGAGAATAAGAACATCCCCCTTGAGCTGAAGAGCAATAACTACCATGTGAAGCAGATGCAGAAGATAGTCAACCAAAAAGTTTCAAAAGAGAGAGATGAACTCAGACCTGAACTTTGTGTTTCCTTGCCCATCATCTCCAAAACAGATGCACCTGGATGTGGACCATGACTTATGGACACTCAGCGACCTGAATAGCCTAAGCAATTCCCTCAATGAGCTTGAAGAGCCCATTGATATTCAATAAAGGAGGAACTCTTGGGTAAAAGCTTCTCTGTCCAGTTGCAGTAGGCACAGGGTGAGGTGACACAGCTTTCAGAGCCCTAAAAGCTGAGACTGAACTCTATCTCTGCAGATTAACTGTCAGTATGTGGCCCAGATGAACCTACTGCAAAAGACTTATTCCTGAAATTGATGGCCCTGCTGGAAAAATAAACACCTTCCAACAAGCATGGTTTTAGCGAGATTGTGCTCAAATTCTTAAAAAGGATCAAGGTTCCAGACTACATGAACAGAGCAATGTCACAGTGGTTGTGAAAGAAAACCAGATGATGCTCCACCAACCTAACTTCACACTTAGCATCTTCTCTCTTCCACCTCAACACCCTGAAGCAAGATAATTCTCTTAGAGTAATACAATGAAAGGAGAGTTTGGACAAACAGTCCAGAAAGATCTGAATGAAAACCTAGCCACCACTGTCCCACATGGTTGCTGAATGCAAGAAGCTCTTCAAGGATCCTGAGGAAATGAGCCAATATCACAATTCTTACACTAAAAAAGAGGTGAAGCCTCTTACACTGATCAACCTGCTGACTTCAGACACTTCTTTCAGAATATATCTGTGTGGATGGCCTGCTTTAGGAGGTAAAAGAGAAGTTCAAAGGCTGGGTCAGCTACCTTATCTCTGAACAGAGTAAGCTGTCCTATAAAACGATAAATGAAAGACCTCTATTTAGGCTTTGAAAATCAAACACTGATGTCCCTGCTGCACCAAAGAAGATCTTAAAGCTCCTTCTAAAAGAGTACCACATCTGGGATATGGACCTGCTGAACTCAAAGGTGATTGGAATCCTAAACGGCCAGACTAAAATCTACACGTATGTCCAAAACAGCAGGGTGCTCTACCTTTCTAGGGACTGTCATATTGAGGACCTGGAGGACTAATTTACTCAGGGGATCCTGTGCTCTCTTAACCACCTCTGTGGATCATGACTGGGCACCTCTGGTTAAGAGGAGGGAATAACATGCTCTTGTCCAGATATTTGATTAAACCCTGTGGGTTAGGAAACTACAAGCTCCACTATGTTCATCGCAGCCTTATTTATAATAGCCAGAAGCTGGAAAGAACCCAGATGAGCTTCAACAGAGGAATGGATACAGAAAATGTGGTACATCTACACAATGGAATATTACTGAGCTATCAAAAACAACGGCTTTATGAAATTCGTAGGCAAATGGTTGGAACTGGAAAATATCATCCTGAGTGAGCTAACCCAATCACAGAAAGACATACATGGTATGCATTCATTGATAAGTGGCTATTACCCCAAATGCTTGAATTACTAGATGCCTAGAACAAATGAAACTCAAGACGGATGATCAAAATGTGAATGCTTCACTCCTTCTCTAAAAGGGGAACAAGAATACCCTTGGCAGGGAAGAGAGAGGCAAAGATTAAAACAGAGACTGAAGGAACACCCATTCAGAGCCTGCCCCACATGTGGCCCATACATATACAGCCACCCAATTAGACAAGATGGATGAAGCAAAGAAGTGCAGACTGACAGGAGCCGGATGTAGATCGCTCCTGAGAGACACAGCCAGAATACAGCAAACACAGAGGCGAATGCCAGCAGCAAACCACTGAACTGAGAATAGGACCCCCGTTGAAGGAATCAGAGAAAGAACTGGAAGAGCTTGAAGGGGCTCGAGACCCCATATGTACAACAATGCCAAGCAACCAGAGCTTCCAGGGACTAAGCCACTACCTAAAGACTATACATGGACTGACCCTGGACTCTGACCTCATAGGTAGCAATGAATATCCTAGTAAGAGCACCAGTGGAAGGGGAAGCCCTGGGTCCTGCTAAGACTGAACCCCCAGTGAACTAGATTGTTGGGGGGAGGGCGGCAATAGGGGGAGGGTTGGGAGGGGAACACCCATAAGGAAGGGGAGGGGGGAGGGGGATGTTTGCCCGGAAACCAAAGAATTATTATTAAGTATTAAATAAATTTAAAAAAGAAAAAAAAAGGAAACTACAAGCTCACCTACATGTGCAGAGCTGATTTAAGGAGCCAGATGCCAGAGAGGAGACTCAATTGCCCCCGCTCTGTGAGTAGTCACAAAATCTTTTGGACATTTGTGTACAGCTGAAATGGTAAATATCTAGGACTCTTTTCAGTAATCAGGACACTGAAAGCAAGTTTACCAATTTTAAGTGATTACAGAGGTGAGGCTCTTGAGGAGGTAGACCTGTATCTACTACCTGGGTGATTGTTGCTAGAGCTTGCCAGTCTTGGAAGAGTTCATCTGGGTATGATTGACTGTAAAGATGTTGACACATTCTTAAAGCTGCTTCCTGTTTGTCTTTGGTTCATGTTGTATACCTTGACTGGAATATATAAGATTTGAAGGGGGTACATGTATTATTCAGATTGCTTCTAAGAAGCAAGACTCTTTCAGCACTTAATGGAAGATAACAAAGAAACGTCATTCTTTTGTGACATCAGCGTATGTGTATCTATGTCTTTTGCAATGTGATAAGGGCCTGATATATCCACTAGAAAATATTAGTTGGTACTTGTGGACAGGTTTTCTTACTGAAATGTGCAAAGAACAGTTTGTACGGGAGAGAAAAGGGGTTATCTCCAGCTGGTCCCATGGTGGGAGTTTTTTAGAGGTTGGCTGTAGGCTTGGGATTAATGGTACCTCCAGCTGGGAACATAGAGAGGCCTTCCACAGGAGACTACTCTGCAGCTCTGTAAGAGAAGTACTTTTCTACAGCTCCTGACAGTGGCAGGTCTTCTCAGGGTGAGCCTGAGATTAAAAACTTTTTTCAGGGAGGAGTGTCTGGGAAGAAAGACTAATTGACTAAGCTTCTAGGCCTTTATGTATCTCATTATAATGAAGATCTGTCTATTATTAATCAGGAGACATTGGCTCTTTCTGATTGGGTGGTAAGAACCACCTCCAAGGTTTATAAGATTGGGTGGGGAAGGTGGAGTAAGGGGAGAGGCAGGTAGATGCTCCTTTGTTTTTAAATGGAGCCCTGCACTTGGGTGGGGGAGGGAGAGGCAGGAAGAAGCAGATGGTTTGTTTAGTGTCTCCTCTGAAGCATTGGGGGTGGGGGTCATGTGTCAGCCCCAACACAGGGCATGGCCACTAGGGTATATGGAACATGGGACGTTTGACCACGCTTGCCTCACACCACCTCCAGGCTGTGAGGGTGTGGGAAACCACAGAATACCACTCAGGGAGTGGTGAAGCAAGGTCTGGGGAATTTTTATGTGGTGGTGAACTGGTTTTTAAAGAAAAGAGGAGAAACACCTTGTCCAATGGGAATGTTCCATTGGCCTATCTGCTTTGGGGGACTCTACTGAGATTCAAAATGCTAAGCCTTCCTGCAGATTTAAAAACTGCCAGCTGCCCTGTGTTTTTTAAGTGGCTGCTGCGTTACTAGTATTTCTCTTTGTTTTAAGAGGAGGTTATATACAGAATCTTTGTCAATGCCCATTGCGGGTTGTCAGGACTTAGACAAGGGCTAGAGGGACCTTCTGCCAACACCAAAGAGTAGCTCTGGCCAGGAGGCTTCAGTTGCCCTTCAGCTTGTCCAAATCCACGCAATGATACTGATTAAAAGCACAACAGGATAGGATAGGTTGCTGATCTCCAGAGTTGGGGAAGGAGGGCTCACCTTCCCACAGTATTTGTCCATGTAGGCAGGTTGTGGGTTCGAGCACCAGGTTGTGGGTGCCAGTTCTAGGGCTCTGGCACCAGGGTGCTCTTCACGGAGATCTCTGGCCCAGTTAGGTGTGTGGGTTCAGGTGCGTGGAGCAAGGAGGGGGGAAAGCTTCTGCTGCCCATTCTGGTCCTTCTCAGGTGAGCGGTAGAGAACTCAGGCAGGGAGAAGGGACTGCTTCCATCGCCTCTGCTGCTGGTCCTGTTCCACCTCTGTTTCTGCTACTGCCTGCCACTTCGGTCGCTTGGGCTAGGTGGGGCCAGCAGGAGACTGACTAGCCACTTGTGAGAGGTGCAGGGGAGCTTCTGACTGTGATGATTTCAGGAGAGCAGATCTCTTCCCCAAACTGCGGTGTTACAACTCTTATCACAGAAGCTGTCAGAGGACAGAGTTATTCTTGCACATCTTTAATTCTGAACACGATCCTTAAATATAGGTTTTTTGGGTGGGTCACCAGCTACAAATACAAGTACCAACTACAACTGATCTGTCTTAAGCCTACGTGACTTGTGGTCACATCCTCACCTGTGGAGGAGGGGTTTGGGGCATTGTCCTCTGTGACTGATCTGTTTTGAGCCTATGTAACCTGTGGACACATCCTTACCTGTGGAAGAGAGGCTTGTGGTATTGCTCTACATGGCTGGTGTGTCTTAAACCTCTCTACAGGAGTTTGTGGGGGGCTGGAGCAAGTGAGGCCCTGATCTGGGAGGCTGGGAATGCACCTGCTGTCCTTATTAGGGTCTCTGGAGATTCGATAAGAATCAAGGTACCTTTGACTGCCCATCACCCAACATTGGCTAATTCTTGTATTTTACCCAGGAAGAGTATATGGGGTTGAAACAAATTGTTTAGAAGTTAAGGAGGACCGAGGGCATGGAGGAGTTTGAGACAAAATGGAATTACTTTTGTCCTTTCAAGATCAAGGTTTTTTCCCCATGTTTAACTTTTCTGTTGAAGGGATTACTTAAGTATGGCTAGAGAAGACTTCAGAGAACTGGACATTCCAAGAACTCGGCTTAAAATTTGGTAATGTCTCTGAAAGACCCCCGAAGTGGAGAGACCCTCACTCAAGTCTCAGGATGACATGACCCCACAAGAACTCATGTAAGACCATCCTTGCTGTAAACAGACAAGGTTTATTGATAGGAACCGGTGCACTGGGGTCGAGACTCATATCCCACGCAAGGGCAGAGGAGTTCGACGACAAGTAGCTGGGAGAAGAGGTATTTAAAGAAAGAAACCACAACCTAAGGGGGTAGGGATGGTGTCATTGGAAAATGTCGAGAATACCAGTGAAAAATCACAAGGAGAAACCCCCTGTTTCTCAGGACTGTTTAACTTTATGGTCTGCCAGTTCCTGGGAGAAGCTTCCTGTTCCTCAAGATTGTTCTTTAAGATTTTAATCTAACTTTATGGTCAGCTTGTTCCTGGGAGAGAGTTGCCAAACAGGCTGGTGTAATCATCAGTTCTATGGTCAGTCAAGGTCCTGGAACAGTCACTGAACTGGTTAACCTACATTTTTGGCTCTACTCTATTTGCTAGGGGGTCTGAATTTTTCCTGGTCCTTCATCTCCACAATTTTTCCACATGACTCCTTGTTAAGATGGTGAGTTCTTCAAGAGCAGGCTCATTTCTTGCACATCTTTATAAACCTCCACTGCAGCTTTCACTGTTTCAGTCTTTTAGAACCTAATAAATTTATCATTTCCTAAATAAAAAAAAAAAAAACACCAGGGAATTCCTTTCTGCTAGCCATCTATTCTGGTCATGGGGCTTAAGCATGGTTTGTTTCTCCAATGAGTCTCTTTCTAAGATAAATAAGTTTTCATTTATCAGCAGTTGTCAATTATAGATAGCTTCTGGGATAGTATTAGGGACTTGTATCCATTTCTACTCTCAGCCATAGGACCCCATCAGACACATATATGTTTATGACCTGTTCATGTTGCAACAGTTTCTATGAATTCATATGTGCATCAGTTCTGCTGTGCTTAGTAGGCTTAAGTTCTTTAGTGTTCTCATTCTCTCTGGCTCTTAAAATCTTTCTGTCTCCTTTTCCACAAGGATATCCGAGCATTCAGGGGAGGAATATGATGGAGAATCATTTAGAATGGACTGTCCAAAGGTCTCTCACTCTCTGTACATTGTCTGACTGTGGGTCCCTGTATTTCTTCCCATCTAAAAAAGGAGTAAGCTTCTCTAATTATGGATGAGCAAAACACTAATCTAGGAGTTTACCAAAATATTATCAGGAGTCATTTTATTGCTCTGTTCCTTTTGCAGAACAGTAGTATTTAGTTTTCCCACAGATATCTGCCCTATGTAATCTTAGTTTCTTACCCACCTGAATAGTGTAAGGGACGGGTTTTATTTCATAGAGTATGCCTTAAATAAAATCAGCTATTGGTTTATTTACTCCCTCCAGTTTCATGCCACTATTGCACTCACATATCTTACATGAACGTGACCATTGTAGACTGAAGGATTTATAGCTATGTTGGTGTTTAACATTTTTTCCCTTGTATACTGCTCAGAGTCCCTTCTGGAAACATGAAAAGTAGTCAGTGGGGGTCAAGGCTCTGTGTAGGCACCAGCTCAACTTTTCTTCATTGAATGGGCTGTATACGTGTTATCTTCTGCAATAGGGCCTTACTGTCAATATATAAAGAGTCACCAATAACTTTGACAACCACTTGAGTTGTCTGATGATTCCCTTGGGCCTCCTTCTTTAGCCAACAACTCTATTATATGCAATCCATTCACTGCACTGGAAGTTTCATTTAGTGACCAGAGATGTCCAGGAGAGAACATACCGCCCCCATTATTTGGTGATAACATTTATGGCACCGTCATAAATGTATATATTATAGGGAGCTTCTACCATATGAGGTGAGATTTCCATGCATACTCTCAAATGGACCTAGTGTTATCTGTTCCTCCACATATTTCCTCAATCCTTCACCTCTTGGTCTCTCTCCTTGTTTAATTCATCTACTACATCCATCCATAATTACCTATTCTATTTTCCTTCCTAAAGTTACACAATCATCCCCTAAATCACTTACTGTGAACCTTTTCTCTGAGGTTACATGGATTATAGCCTGCTCATCAAGACTTAGAAACCAATATCCACGTATAAAGAAATGCACATCATAATTAACTTATGAGTTTGGGTTACCTCACTCAGGATGATTTTGTCTAGCTTCATCCATTGATAGGCATCAAGATTGTTTGCAAATTCTGTCTATTATGAATCAAACTATGGTGAACAAAGTTACAGAGTTAACCACATGTCTCTGTGATAGTACGAAGTATATACTGGTATACTGTGGTATAGCTGGATGACTATAGCTGCATCCTGAGGTAGATAATTCCCATCTTCCTGAGGAATGTCTACACTGATTTTCATAGTGGTTGTAGAAGTTTTCACTCACAACAGCAATTGATGAGTGTTTCCTTTACATACTCATCAGCGTGAACTTCTATTTGTTTTATTGATCTTTACCATTCTGATAAAGTAAGATGATCTCTCAAACTAGTTTTGATTTGCATTTCTGTGATAACTAAGGATGTTCAACATTTCAATAAGTGCTTCTCAGCCATTTTCTCTTTTGAGAATATTCTATTTAGACTATACCATTTTTAAATGGGTAAATAATTTCCTTGAAGTCCATTTTTTTATTTCTTTATATATTTTATATATTAGTTCTCTATCTTAAGTATAGTTAGTAAAAATCCTTTCTCTTACTAATGCTTGTTCCAAATGTTGTTCTTTGCAATGCAGATAATTTTTAGGTTCATAAAGTGCCATTTATTAATAATTGATCTTATTTCCTGCATTATGCATTCAGAAAGTCTTCTGTGTCAAAGAGTTCAAGGCTATACTCTACTTTCTCTTCTATTGGATGTAGTTTATCTAGTTTTATGCTGATGTGCTTGGTCTATTTGGAATTAAGTGGTTTGCAGGACAATAAATTAAAAACTATTTGCATTTCACTGCATGCAGGCATCCAGTTAGACCATCACTATTTATTGAAAATTCTGACATTTCCATTGCGAATTTCCTTATCAAAAATCAGGTGTCTATAGGTGTGTTGATTAATGTTTGCATCTTCAGTTAAGTTCCATTCATCAACATGTCTCTTTTGTGTGCAAACACCATGATGGTTTTTATTACTATAAATCTGTACGACACATTGAATTTTATAATAGTGATACATCTTACAGTACTTTTATTGTTACAGTTTGTTTTAGCTAAACTAAATATTTTGGATTTCTATGTGAAGTTGAACATTACCCTTGAAAGTTCTGTAAAAATTTGTATCAGAATTTTGATGAGGATTACATTGACTTGGTTCGTTGCTTTTGTTAGGATGGCAATTTTTACTATATTAAATCCCATGAGCATGGGAGACATTCCCATGTTCTGATACCTTTTTCAGGTTTTCTTTAATGTCTTAATATTTTTATTATACAGGTCATTCACATGCTTGGTTTTATATGTGTTATATATTTTACAAGATGTTTTGAAAGATATATTCACTTACTAATTTATCAGTCTACCATTTTTATATAGGAAGAGTAGTGATTTTTACATATTAATTTTGTATCCTACTATTTTGCTGAAAAGTTTTTCCAGCTGTATGATTTTCCTTGTGGAATTTTTAGGTTTTAAGGTCAGTTATATAGACAATCATATCATCTGTAAATAAATTGATCTCTTCTTTTCCTATTGTATTTTCTGAAACTATTTCAACTGTCTTATTGCTCTAGCTAAGAATCAAAGCATTATATTAAATATATACAGAGAGTGGACAAATTTTTCTTCTTCCTGATATTAATGGAAATATATTTAACTTTCTTTCCATTTATGTTGAGGTTGGCTGTGTGCTTGCTACACAATACATTTATTATTTTGAGGTATATCCCTTGTATCCAAGTCTCTAGAGAACTTTATACCACTTCAGGGTATTGGATTTTATAAAAGGCTTTTTTTGCATCTAATGAGATGATCATATGATTTTTTTTGCCTTTCACTCTGTTTATATGGTAAACTAAAAATATGAATTTACATATATTGGACCATCCCAGCATCTATGAGATGAAGCCTGTTTTTCCATGGTGCTTAGACTTTTTGATGTGTTCTTGGATTAACTTTGCAGGAATTTGATTGCATATTTTATCATCCATGATCATAAGAGAAATTAATCTGTTATTTTCTATCTTTGTTGGGTCTTTATGTGGTTTAGGTATCAAAATAACTGTGCCCTCTTAAAAAGAACTAGGTAAAATTTCTTCTCTTTCTATTCTGTTAAATAATTTGAGAAATAGTCATGAAGTTCTCAATTGAATGTCTAATAGAATTCTGTACAAAAATATCTGGTCCTGAGCTTTGTTTTTAATTGGGAGATTTTAATTATTGTTTCAATTTCATCAGGAATTATACATCTGTTTAAATTGATTATCTGCTCTTGATTTAAATTTAGTAAGAGTTAATTATCCAGTTCTTTTAGTTTTTCAATTTGGTGGTTACAAGTTTTTAAAGTATGTCTTTATAAATATTTGGATTTCCTTTGAATTTGTTCCTTCTTTTTTTTTAATGCCTTAACGTTTGCACCTGTATTAGGTTTTACTGTTATACTCTTTTGTTTTTATCTTTATTAAATTGAGTATATCTTATTTACATTTCAATTGTTATTCCCCTTCCCCATATACAGGCCACCTACCCCTAACCCCTCCCCCTCCCCTTCTATATAAGCTTCCCCTCCCCATCCTCCCCCAATTACCACCCTCCCCCCAACAATCATGTTCACTGGGAGTTCAGTCTTGGCAGGACCAAAGTCTTCCCCTTCCACTGGTGCTCTTACTAGGCTATTCATTGCTACCTATGTGGTCAGAGTCCAGGGTCAGTCCATGTATAGTCTTTAGGTAGTGGCTTAGTCCCTGGAAGCTCTGGTTGGTTGACATTGTTGTTCATATGGGGTCTCGACCCCTTCAAACTCTTCCGGTCCTTTCTCTGATTCCTTCAACGGGGGTCCCGTTCTCAGTTCAGTGGATTGCTGCTGGCATTCGCCTATGTATTTGCTGTATTCTGGCTGTGTCTCTCAGGAGAGATCTACATCCGGTTCATGTTGGCTTGCACTTCGTTGTTTCATCCATCTTATCAAGTTTGGTGGCTGTATATGTATGGGCCACATGTGGGGCAGGCTCTGAATGGGTGATCCTTCTGTCTCTCTTTTAAACTTTGCTCCCTATTCTCTGCCAAGGGTATTCTTGTTCCCCTTTTAAAGAAGGAGAGAAGCATTCACATTTTGGTCATTCTTCTAGAGTTTCATGTGTTGTGTGCATCTAGGGTAATTTGAATATTTGGGCTTATCAAATATCCACTTATCAATGAGTGCATACCATGTGTGTTTTTCTGTGATTGAGTTACCTCACTCAGGATGATATTTTCCAGTTCCATGCATTTGCCTATGAATTTCATAAAGTCATTGTTTTTGATAGCTGAGTAATATTCCATTCTTTAATTGTACCACATTTTCTGTATCCATTCTTCTGTTGAAGGGCATCTGGGTTCTTTGCAGCTTCTGGCTATTATGAATAAGGCTGCTATGAACATAGTAGAGCTCGTGTCTTTGTTATATGTTGGGGCATCTTTGGGGTATATGCCCAAGAGAGGTAAAGCTGGGTCCTCAGATAGTTCAATGTTCAATTTTCTGAGGAACCTCCAGACTGATTTCCAAAATGGTTGTACCAGTCTGCATTCCCACCAACAATGGAGGAGTGTTCCTCTTTCTCCACATCCTCACGAGCATTTGCTGTCACCTGAGTTTTTGATCTTAGCCATTCTCACTGGTGTTAGGTGAAATCTCAGGGTTGTTTTGATTTGGATTTCCCTTATAACTAAAGATGTTGAACATTTCTTTAGGTGTTTCTCAGCCATTCTTCATTCCTCAGCTGTGAATTCTTTGTTTAGCTCTGAACCCCATTTTTAATAGGGTTATTTGATGACCTGTGGCCTAACTTCTTGAGTTCTTTGTATATTTTGGATATAAGCCCTCTATCTGTTGTACGATTGATAAAAATCTTTTCCCAATCTGTTGGTTGTCGTTTTATACTAATAACAGTGTCCTTTGCCTTACAGAAGGTTTGCAGTTTTATGAGACCCAATTTGTCAATTCTTGATCTTAGAGCATAAGCCATTGGTGTTTTGTTCAGGAAATTTTCTCCAGGGCCCATGTGTTCACGATGCTGCCCCACTTTTTCTCCTATTCGTTTGAGTGTATCTTGTTTGATGTGGAGGTCCTTTGTCCACTTTGATTTAAGCTTTGTACAGGGTGATAAGAATGGATCGATCTGCATTCTTCTACATGCTGACCTCCAGTTGAACCAGCACCATTTGCTGAAAATGTTATCTTTTTTCCATTTGATGGTTTTGGCTCCTTTGTGAAAAATCAAGTGACCATAGGTGTGTGGGTTCATTTCTGGGTCTTCAATTCTATTCCACTGGTCTATCTGCCTGTCTCTGTACCAATACCATGCAGTTGTTATCACTATTGCCCTGTAATACTGCTTGAGTTCAGGGATGGTGATTCCCCAGAAGTCCTTTTATTATTGAGGATAGTTTTAGCTATCCTGTGTTTTTTGTTATTCCAGATGAATTTGCAAATTGTTCTGTCTAACTCTCTGAAGAATTGGATTGGTATTTTGATGGGGATTGCATTGAATCTGTCGATAGCTTTTTGTAAAATGGCAATTTTTACTATGTTAATCCTGCCAATCCATGAGCATGGGAGATCTTTCCATCTTCTGAGGTCTTCTTCAATTTCTTTCTTCAGAGGCTTAACGTTCTTATGATACACATATTTACTTGCTTGGTTAAAGTCACACCGGAGGTATTTTATATTATTTGGGACTATTATGAAGGGTCATTTCCCTAATTTCTTTCTCGGCTTGTTTCTCTTTTGTGTAGAGGAAGGCTACTGATTTATTTGATTTAATTTTATACCCAGTCACTCTTCTGAAGGTGTTTATCAGGTTTAGTAGTTCTCTTGTGGAACTTTTGGGATCATTTAAATATACTACCATATCATCTGCAAATAGTGATATTTTGACTTCTTCTTTTCCAAACTGTACCCACATGATCTCCTTTTGTTATATGATTGCTCTGGCTAGAATTTCAAGAATTATATTGGATAAGTAGGGAGAGAGTTGGGCAGCCTTGTCTAGTCCCTGAATTAATTGTATTGCTTCAAGTTTCTCTCTATTGGTTTGATGTTGGCTACTACATTTCAGTTTATTGCTTTTACTATGTTTAGGTATGGGCCTTAAATTCCTGAACTTTCCAGGACTTTTATCATGAAGGGTTGTTGAATTTTGTCAAATGCTTTCTCAGCATCTAATGAAATGATCATGTGGTTTTTATCTTTCATTTTGTTTATATAATGGATTATGTTGATGGTTTTCCGTATATTAAACCATCCCTGCATGCCTAGGATGAAGCCTACTTGATCATGGTGGTGATTATTTTGATGTGCTCTTGGATTCAGTTTGCCAGAATTTTATTGAGTATTATTACATCGATATTCATAAGGCAATTGGTCTGAAGTTCTCTTTCTTTGTTGGGTTTTTGTGTGGCTTAAGGATAAGAGTAATTGTGGCTTCATAGAAGGAATTAGGTAGCACTCCATCTGTTTCAATTTTGTGGAATAGTATGGATAGTATTTGTATGGAGTCTTCTATGAAGTTCTGCTACAATTGTGCACTAACATGTCTCGACCTGGGCTCTTTTTAGTTGGGAGAACTTTAATGATTGCTTCTGTTTGGTTAGGAGTAATAGGGTTGTTTAAATGGTTTATCTGTTCCTGATTTAACTTTGGTACCTGGTATGTGTCTAGGGAATTTTCCATTTCCTGAAGATTTTCAAGTTTTGTTGAATATAGGCTTTTGTAGTAGGATCAGATGATTTTTTGAATTTCCTCTGATTCTGTAGTTATGTCTCCCTTTTCATTTCTGATTTGGTTAATTTGGACAGACTCTCTGCATCCTCTGGTTAGTCTGGCTAAGGGTTTATCTATCTTGTTGACTTTCTCAAAGAACCAACTTTTGGTTCTGTTGATTCTTTGGTCCTTTTTGTTTCTACTTGGTTGAGTTCAGCTCTGAGTTTGATTATTTCCTGTCTTCTCCTCCTCCTGGGTGTATTTGCTTCTTTTTGTTTTAGAGATTTTAGGTGTGCTGTAAAGCTGCTAATATATGTCCTTGCCTGTTTGTTTCTGCAGGCACTCAGAGCTATGTGTTTTCTTCTTAGCACACCTTTCATTGTGTCCCATAAGTTTGGGTATGTTTTACCTTCATTTTCATTAAATTCTAAGAAGTCTTTAATTTCTTTCTTTATTTCTTCCTTGACCAGGTAATCATTAAGTAAGAGCAATGTTCAACTTCCATGTATATGTGGGCGTTCTTTCCTTATTGTTATTGAAGATCAGCTTTAGCCCATGGTGGTCTGATAGGATGCATGGGATTATTTCTATCTTTCTGTGTCTGTTGAGACCTGTTTTATGACCAATTATATGGTAAATTTTGGAGTAAGTACAATGAGGTGGTGAGAAGGAGTTATATTGTTTTAGGATAGAATGTTCTATAAATATCTGTTAAGTCCATTTGTTTCATGATTTCTCTTAGTCTGTCTATGTCTCTGTTTAATTTCTGTTTCCATGTTCTGTCCATTGATGAGAATTGGGTGTTGAAATCTCCTACTATCATTGTGTGAGGCGCAATGTGTGCTTTGAGCTTTAGTAAGGTTTCTTATATGTATGTAAATGCCCTTGTATTTGGAGCACAGATATTGAGAGTTCATCTTGGTGGATTTTTCCTTTGATGAATATGAAGTGTCCTTCCTTACCTTTTTTGATGACTTTTAGTTGAAAATTCATTTTATTCTCTATTAGAATGGCTACTCCAGCTTGCTTCTTCAGACCATTTGCTTGGAAGTTGTTTTCCAGCCTTTCACTCTGAGCTAGTATCTGTCTTTGTCTCTGAGGTGTGTTTCCTGCAAGCAGCAGAATGCAGGGTCCTCATTGCATATTCACTTTGTTAATCTATGTATTTTTATTGGAGAGTTGATAACATTGATGTTGAGAGATATTAGGGAATAGTGATTATTGCTTCCTCTTCTATTCATATTTGGATGTGAGATTATGTTTGTGTGCTTTTCTTCTCTTGGTTTTGTTACCAAGAGATTTAGTTTCTTGCTTTTTCTAAGGGGTAGCTTGCCTCCTTATGTTGGGCTTTACCATTTATTATTCTTTGTATTGCTGGACTTGTAGAAAGATTGTGTAAATTTGGTTTTGTCATGGAGTATCTTGGTTTCTCCATCTATGTTAATTGAGAGTTTTGCAGGATACAGGAACCTGGGCTGGCATTTGTGTTCTCTTAGGGTCTGTATGACATCTCTCCAGGATCTTCTGGCTTTCATAGTCTCTGGCCAGACGTCTGATGTGATTCTGATAGGTCTGCCTTTATAAGTTACTTGACCTTTTTCCCTTACTGCTTTTAATATTCTTTATTTTGTGCATTTGGTGTTTTGACTATTATGTGATGGGAGGATTTTCTTTTCTGGTCCAATCTAGTTGGAGTTCTGTAGGCTTCTTGTATGTTTATGGGCATCTCTTTCTTTAGGTTACAGAAGTTCTCTTCTATGATTTTTTTGAAGATATTTACTGGTCCTTTGAGCTGGGAGTCTTCACTCTCTTCTATACCTATTATCCTTAGGTTTGATCTTCTCATTGTGTCCTGGATTTCCTGTATGTTTTAGACCAGTAGCTTTTTCCACTTTACATTATCTTTGACAGTTGTTTTGATGATTTCTATGGAATCTTCTGCTCCTGAGTTTCTCTCTTCTATCTCTTGTATTCTGTTGGTGATGCTTGTATCTATGGCTCCTTGTCTCTTCCTTTGGTTTTCTATATCCAGGGTTGTTTCCCTGTGTCCTTTCTTTATTGCTCCTATTTCCATTTTTAATTCCTTCACCCGTTTGATTGTTTTTTCCTGGAATTCTTTCAGGGATTTTTGTGATTCCTCTCTATAGGCTTCTACTTGTTTATTTATGTTTTCCTGTGTTTCTCTAAGGAAGTTCTTCATGTCTTTCTTGAAGTCCTCCAGCATCATGATCAAATGTGATTTTAAATCTATATCTTGCTTTTCCGGTGTGTTTGGATATTCAGAGTTTGCTTTGGTGGGAGAATTGGACTCTGATGATGCCATGTACTCTTCTTTTCTGTTGCTTGGATTCCTGTACTTGCCTCTCGCCATCAGGTTGTCTCTGGTGTTACCTTGTTCTGCTATTTCTGACAGTGGCTAGACTGTCCTATAGGCCTGTGTGTCAGGAGTACTGTAGACCTCTTTTCCTGTTTTCTTTCAGCCAGTTATGGGAACAGAGTGTTCTGCTTTTGGGCTTGTAGTCTTTCCATTCTACTGGTCTTCAGCTGTTCCTGTGGGCCTGTGTCCTGAGTCCACCAGGCAGTTTGCTTGGAGCAGAAAACTTGGTCTTACCTGCGGTCCCTTGGCTCAAGTTGCTCGTGGGTGGCTGCTTTTGAGCTCTCCATGAGGGCGGCAACCAGGAGGGCCTGCCCCACCTTTTCCCAGGGCCTCCATGCAACAGGGTCCCAGATGGAGTTAGGTGTTTTCCTCTGGAGTGAGAAATGTGGGCAGAGTGTAGTCTCTTCTGGCTTCCCAGGCGTATCTGCCCCTCTGAAGGTTTAGTTCTCCCTCACACGGGATTTGGGTGCAGAGAACAGTTGACCAGTTCCCTTCAGGTCCAGGTGGTGTCTGGACTGCAGGGGATCTGCTGTTGGAGTGCCCCTATCTTCCCGTTCCCAGAGGCCATATACAGTTTCCTCTTGGGCCAGGGATGTGGGCATTGGTGGAAAGTATTGTTGGTCTCTCCCACTCTGCAGTCTCAGGAGTGCCCACCTGTCCAGGTGGTGAGCTCTCTCTTCCAAGGGGTTTGGGAGCAGTGAGCTTTGGGATGGGATCATCGAGGTTGTGGCTCCAGCTAAAAACCGGAAGTGTCCGGTCCCAGAGGAATTTTGCCCCTGTGTGTCCTGAGTCCACCAGGCAGTTTGCTTGGAGCAGAAAACTTGGTCTTACCTGTGGTCCCGCAGCTCAAGTTGCTACTGGGGGGGGCTGCTTTTGAGCTCTCAGTGAGGGCAGCAACCAGGAGGGCCTGTGCACCCTTTTCCTGGAGCCCCTGTGCACCAGGGTCCCAGATGGCGTTAGGTGTTTTCCTCTGGAGTCAGAAATGTGGGCACAGTGTAGTCTCTTCTGGCTTCCCAAGCATATCTGCACCTCTGAAGGTTTAGCTCTCCCTCCCACGGGATTTGCATGCAGAGAACTGTTGATCGGTTCCCTTCAGGTCTGCGCGGTATCTGGACTGCTCTATATTTGTTCTTATGTGCCCCTTTCCATTCCTAATTTTGTTAATTCGGATCTTTTCTATTTCTTTTTTAGTTAGTATAGCTAATAGTTAATTGATCTTATTGAATTAAGAAAAACAACTCTTTTTGTTTCACTGTTTTAGTTGTTTTTTTTTTTCTATTTTATTGATTTCATCCCTGAGTAATTCTTGCCATTTACACATTTCAGGTGTAATTTTTTTTGTCTTAGTTAGGGTTTTACTGCTGTGAACAGACACCATGTCCAAGGCAAGTCTTATAAAGGACAGAGTTTAATAGGGATGGCCTACAGGTTCAGAAGTTCAATCCATTATCATCAATGTGGGAGTAGGGCAGCATCTAGGCAAGCATAATGCAGGCAGAGCTGAGAGTTCTACATCGTCATCTGAAGGCTGCTAGTGAAAGATTGACTCCCAGGTAGCTATACTGAATGTCTTAAGCCCATGCCCATAGTGTCATGCCTACTCCAACAAGGCCATACCTCCTAATAGTGCCACTCCATGGCCAAGGCATATACAAACAATAAATTTTTTCTTTTTTATTCTATAGCTTTCAGGTACTTTATTATATCACTAATATGGTATCTCTCCAATTATTTTTAATGTATGCATTTAGTGGTATGAACTTGCCTCTTAGAACCACTTTTATTGTGTCCCATAAGCTTAGATGTGTTGTGGTTTTATTTTTATTCAATTCTAAAAATTTTTCATTTCTTTCTAAATGTCTGTCTTGACCAATTTTTCATCCAGTAGTAATTTTTTCAGTTTCTATCAGTTTGTGGGCATTCTTTTGTTCCTGTGGTTGTTGATATGCAGTTTTAATCCATGGTGGTCAGACAGAAGGCAAGAAGTTATTCAATTTTCTTGTATCTTTTGAGACTTGCTTGGTGTCCAAATATGTGGTCAATTTTGAAAAAAAAACTTTAATGAAATACTGAGGAGAAAGTATATTCTTTTGTATTTGTGTTAAAGGTTTTATAATATCCATTAGGTTCATTGGGTTTATTACATCATTTCACTCCATTTCTATGTTTAGTTTGTGTCTGGATGCCCTATCTATTGCTGAGTTTGGGCACTGAAGTTACTACTGCTGTGAGAAGGTAAATATGTGCTTTAAGCTGTAGTAGTGTTTTGTCTATGAGTTTGGATTCCTCTGTGTTTGATTAACAGATGTTCAGAATTCCAGAATTAAATGTAAATAAAAAATATCCAATTGAAAAAACTATATTATTATAGTTAAATCACACACACACACACACACACACACACACACACACAAAGAATTCTAGAATACTCATCATTTTTCCTCTGGTGAGCATGTAGTATCCCTCCCTATCTCTTCTGATTAGTTTTGTTTTGATGTCTATTTTGTGAGATATTAATATTGGTATGCAAGTTTGCTTCTTGGGAGTTTCTATGCCATCATTTTACCCAGAGGTGATGCCTACCATTGCTGTTAAGATGTGTTTCTTGTATGTAGTTGAAGGATGGTTTCTCTTTTTGTATCCAGTCTGTTAATCTCTGTATCTTGGGGTTGGGGGAGAGGAGTGAAACCACTGATATTGAGAGTTATCAGTGAGCAGTGTTTATTGATTCCACTTAGTTTGTTGTAATGTATGTTTGCCCCCTCTTTTAATTTACTAGTAATGGATTATTTATTCCTTGTGTTCTCCTGGGTACGGTTAACTTCTTCAGGTTGAAGTTTTCATTCTATTCACTTCTGTAGAGTTAGATTTATAAATTAGATACTGCCTACATTTGATTTCATTGTAAATTGCTTTTTTATAAGTTAATACATTTTATTGGATATTTTATTTATTTACATTGCAAATGTTATCCCCTTTTCCACTTTCCCCTCCAGAATCCCCTATCCCATCCCCCCTTCCCCTGTTTTGGTTTTTTGTTTTGTTTTGTTTTCTTTTGTTTTATTCATCTATTATGACTAGAAGTTTTTCTGACAATAATAGTTGGGACTGGTTTCTCTTTTGTCTTAGAATCTGTCGAACATCTGTCCAGGTCTTCCCAATTTTTGTCTCCATTGAGCAGTAAGATATAATTCTAGTAGTTCTGTCTCTATATGTTACTTGTTGTTTTTACTTTGCACCTTTTAATATTCTTTCTTTGTTTTATACATTTAGTGTTTTTGATAATTACAAGCTATAGGGAATGTTCATTTTAGTTCAGTCTTTTTGGTGTTCTGTATGCTTTCTTGTACCTTGATAAGCATTTCCTTCTTTAGGTTAGAAAATGTTTCTATGATTTTGTTGAAAATATTTTCTGTGCATTTTACCAGGGTTTCTTTCCCTTTCTCTATTCCTATTATTCATAGATGTGGTCTTTTCATATTGTCAGAGATTTCCTGGCTGTTTTGTGCTGAAACATTTTTACAGCATTTTCTTTGTTCAAGGTTTCCCTTTCATCTATCTTCTCTTTAATGCCTGAAATTCTTTCTCCCATCTATTACATTATGTTACTGCAATTTGCCTCTGATATTCTTATTTGAAAGTTCTGAAACTTTGACTTCCAATTTTACTTCAGTTTTAATTTTCTTTTTGATTCCATTTCAACTTTTGTGTCTTGAACAATTTTCATTTCATTTCACATTTGTTTGTGTTTCCATCCGTTTCATTAATGAATTTATCCATGTCCTCTTTAAGGAACTCTAGTTTATTTATAAGGTACAGAAGACAGTTTGCTATCAAGCTGGGGGTAAGACTTGGGAACTAGAATGGAACATGAGAAGGTGAGTAAAAAATCTCTTACTTGTTTACCTATCCAGTATTACCAAATAAGTTTGAAGGGATAGAGTGACTTGGGAATTGGTAGCTGAGAGCAAGGAAGAAGGAAATCTATGCTGATTGAAAAAAATAAGAGGAGAAAAATCACCATCATAGTCAGATGAATTAAAACAAACTATTGTACTGATGTATTTGGGCTGCCTTCTGTTAAAGTAGGGTTCAAGAGGCCAGCATTGGACACAGGGAAGATAAGATTAAGGGTATGGGTACTTTCTAAGTAGAAGATTTGGCTGGCAAAGAGGTAAGCTGGTTATAACAACCTCCTTAATCAAAGACATGAGGAAAAGGGCAAGGTGATCATAAAAGGTAAGCCATAATAACCTTTATAAACAGTGGCATGGTTGATGTTCCCTGGAATACTCAATACAGAATCATTTACACTTACAATTAGAGGTAGGGGATAGCTCAATCATTGAGAAACAGAATTTTAGTAATAAACAGAAATGGACTGAAGTTCTTTTTATTATTATAGTTTATGAGCTGTAGGAGATGTGGCAGAAGGGGATTTTCAAGGCAAAGAGAAGAAAAGCAAAACAAAAAAATTAAAAGCCTTAGAATTTTTTTCTATTTGTGTCAAGTGAAAAGAAATTTACTTTTTATGCAAATGATAATTTCTAAAAGTATCAGATTTGTAACCACAAACTTGTTATGTACTGAGGTGGCTTGCACAGTGTACACTTATGATGTGGATATAGAATCTAATGCTAAGTGAGGTTTCATGTGCAATATATATTTGAAATCTTATCTATGACTTTCACCAAATGTATTTATCATAGTACTTCCCTCACTTCCATGCTGTTATAGAACTTATACGTCTATAAACTTCACTCTCATCTATGTTTCTAATGTACAAATTTATTATGCTTTTTCTTCTTGTTGCCTGCCATTGTATTGTCTTTTGAAAAATATGAAATACAGCTTAACTTTGGATTTCCTATATTTAAAGATTACAGGAAGTGGTAATTATATCTGAAAGAGGAGATTGATGGGTTAATGACTTAAAAGCATCAGTGGTACTGAAAATCTCCTAACAGGAGTATTGACTTGATCCAGGACATTTTGTGAGAGAGGGTTGACATACCAACCTCTTTCTGTTAACTACCCGTTTGAGGTTGTGGGGGAACTGATATGCAGATGGAATCTTCTACTCCCACATTCCCCCCATTCTACCATATAAAATCGAAACATCTCTATAGAGAGTCGTGTCCTTCATTGTTCTGTTTAAAAATAATCTGTTTCTGGAGATGTGTTGTTTTCTTAAATCAAAATTCCAATTGTTTGATTTTAACAACTGACGATTCAGGAGCCAGATGCTGATGTGAAAGCCTACTAGCTCAGAGAGGCAGAGAAAGCACCCAAATTACCTTCCTCCTCAACCAATATCCCAGAAGGAAAAAGGCAGTTCTCCTCCATACTGTCTTAAAAACCCTTTCACCTGAATGGCCCACCTTTTTATTCTTGTGTATTTCTCTCTGTCCTCCTGATTTTTTTCATTCTTTATGTTTTTCTTTTCCTATTTTCACTCTCTCTCAACTGGTTGCTTGCTCTGCTTCATGGCCTATGGTGGACTGTTGACTTTATTTAGTCTTCTTTATAGTAAACAGAACACTCTTGGATTACAGGTATGTGCTAGGGCTGAACCATACCACAACTAAAGACAGGATTTTCCAGTACACAATCTCAGGGTTCAAATTCTGACCAAATATTGTACAACAATTTTATATAAATAAAACACACTTTCTATAACATTAATACACTATATACAATACTGTAGGAATTTCATTTACAATGTTCACTCTACCTGAATTTGGCAAACGTGGAAAAGTACTCTACTGTATATCCTATCTTGGTGAGTCCAAAGTTCTGTACCTAGATCACTCTCTATCATAACTTACATTCATCAACCTAAAACATCTTTGCATACTGAAACGTGTTTTCTTAAAGCCTAATCAAATTAAACTTAATTGTAAGACTGTTACCATCCCCATCAAAGTCTTGAGAAAGAATAAATGTTATCTGACAATGCAGGAAGTACAGGCAAATAGCTTCCAAAACTATAGAAATGAGAAAGAAAGCTGCCTAAATGGATAATCCCCCTCAATATTTTCTGAGTTGTAGGACTAACATCTTCACCCCCTGTAGGCCAAAATATGTGACAGACATTTTTGTGAAGTAGGAAATATGAAGGACTGCTAACCCTATTTTGGCAAAGGTTAGCAAATGATTTCCCTGTGTCTTGTTTGTCCAATTTAGACATCATATTTTCAGCAGTAAAAGCAAAGGCATCTTCTTGCCCAGTAGGCAGCTTGCCACATATGAAGTAGTCTTCATATGGAGGTCCTTTCAGCAGACCTGTCCCATTGTTAAAAGGGGGGGGGGCTTTTTATAAAAAAGAATCTTTAAATGCCCTATTCTTTGATTTTTGAAGACCATCAACCATCTACTTACCTACAGTACATTTGATAGGCAAACATTGCTTGTTTTTAGCTATTTACTATCTGACAATATATATGATAGGCAAACATTGTTATTAGCTATTTACTATCTGTTCAACATATTTCTGTTGTTAACTATACTAGTATTGAAAGATCCCCCAAGAGATTCCCTTACTCAAGTCTCGGGAAGTCGCGGACCCCAAAAACAGAGAGACCATTTTGGATGTAATATGCAAAGGCGAGGTTTATTACGGAGATCTATTACGGAGATCTCTGGGCCAACACGTATCCCATGCAGGAGACAGAGGTGTTGACCCTGAGTGGCTGGGAGAAGGGCTTTATAAAGGAAGAAGTCACAAGCTCCAGAAGATGGGGGGATGTCAAAAGGAAATACCAAAAATGTCACAAGGGGAAACTCTCAAAATCACAGAATTGTTCTTAAGACTCTAGGGTTTAAATGAGGGGAAAGGTCAAGCTCTCATTCTCCTGAGAAAAGATCTTGATTGTCCTTTAGGGTAAATGTTTGTCAGAGTTGACGAGGCATCTGCATCTGAAACACATCTGGTTAGGCTTGGCAAGGCCAGTTTCCTGGAATACTCTCTGCAGGACACAATGGCTGGAGGGCACAAAGGGAACTTGAACAAACATCACGGGGGCAGAACAAAACCCATTACTCTTTTACTCAGTCTGGTGATAAGCAGGAGGGTCTGTGTCTCTGAACCAGTTCTCCTGCATTTTTAACAATCTGTCTTCCTGAGTCCGGTCCTGTTGCTGAGTTTTGAGCTAATTTAAAACTCTATCTTTCAGTATCTAACAGCACTATGAGTTTGATTAACTATTAAGTTGCATTTTTAATTATACTAAACAGTTTATAATAACAGTTTTCAAAAAGACTAGAACTTAACATTAAATTTTTGAGAATTACATAGGTATAATACTTTATGGTGAAAACAAATATAAATCCAGCTTTACATCAATATACAAAGACCTATACTGAGAGATAGAGTTTTAAATTAGCCCAAAACTCAGCAACAGGACCTGTCTCTGTAAGACAGATTGTTAAAAATGCAAGAGAACTACTTTGCTTATCACCCAGTGTGAGTAACTGTTCTTAGTTCTGACCCTGTGATGTTTATTTAAGCCCCTACTTGTGCTTTCCAGCCATTGTGTCCTACAGAGAGCACTCCAGGAAACTTGGAGGCCCAAGCCTAACCAGAGGTGTTTCAAATACAGATGCTTCATCAATTCTGACAAACTTTTAAAAATAAATGAGGACCTAAAGACCCTTCTCCTGGTTTAGTAGCTCTGTTCCAGGAACCAGGGGGCCATAAAACCTTTTGGCGTCCCCTTATCTCCTGGAGCCATAAAACAATCCTGTAACTTGTGGTATCTTTGACATTCCCCTTTGACATCCCCCATCCCCTGGGGCTCACAGCCTCTTCCTTTAAATACTCTTTCTCCCAGCCTCTCGGGGTCGACACCTCTGTCTCCTGCGTGGGATATGTGTAGGCTGGAGATCTCTATAATAGGTCTCTGTAATAAACCTCGCCTTTGCTTATTACATCCAAAATGGTCTCTCTGTGTCTGGGGTCCGCGATTTCCCAAGACTTGAGTAAGGGTCTCTCTGCGTGGGATCTTTCAGTACCAATGTAACCAAGTATAACATCAATTTTTTAATCAATATTCAAAGATCTATATCAATATATGATTTTTAGTTAGTAATAGCTCTGTGGTTTAAGAGTAGATTTAATAATCTACACTTAATTCCTATTACCCACATTTTTGTCTAAATAAGCAGGAAAGATTTTTAACTCTACACAGTATAAAACTATTTACAACAATGAAGCTGTTTCTGCCAAGCTTTCTACAATGTCCAGCTTTTTTTGCATTTGGCAGTCTTTAGATTACATATTTTTGCAAAATGTTTTGCTTTTCCTATGAACTCATCAATTTGAATGTCTTGAGTAGTTTGTAGTCTGAACCTGATATTTGGGTGGTATTTGTCAGGTTATTGGTAATTCCATCTAGGTAGAACACAGCAGCCAACCAAACGTTGTGCACTGTTAGTACAGAAACCTGCAGCAGGAGAGGCATGGGACAGTTTTATTCTCAGTTGCAGCATTACCACAATCCAGGTAGATTCATCTTTGCAGGGCCTCAATGTCTTCTTTAAGACCTCAATGGTTACCTTTGTTCAATTTAAACTTTCTTTTGGAATACATTCCTTTGATGATTCATCCTTTTTCTTCAGACATTTCACTTATCCAGTGGTCTGTAGATTTCTTATTTGGATGATTTAATTCTCCAGGAAAGATAAAAACAAAACTCTGTCCCGAAACTAACTCTGGGGGAATTGCTTGTTTGGCGGGTTAAATTATTCCTAGGACAAAATGTGTTTTGGCAAAAGAGAAAAGTATTATCTTTTAATCGAAATAAATATTCTTCTGAAAATTTGAAACTAAATAAACTTTAATGGATAAATAGACCTATACTCCCCTTTCTCTTTACATACAAATTCAAGGTTTAAGCATTTATTTTGGATAACAAAGGACATTCACTTTGAATTTCAGCCTGCCTTTTGTATGTGACTTGTAAATTTAAATCACTCTAATTCTTTTGTGTCTGCCTCTGCCTCCCAAGTGCTGGGAATAATGGTATGAAGGATCACTACCCAGATAGGGATTCCTTAAATATGGTATGTGTTTACTCTAGAGTATAAACACTCCAATTGGAGTTGTATCTGAATTTTGTCCCAGGGTGCTGGGAATAAAAGCATGCAACACCACTACATTGTTCACTATAATTCTAGAATTTAGAAAATAACTTACAGAGATCTGCCTGTCTCTAGTAGACTTAAAGATATGAGCTACAACTGACCTGCTCAAATATTTTATTTAGCTCCAAATCACTCTATCTCTTAGGGATTTAGAAAAAAAATGAACTGTAGTAACCCTTTTAATTTACTTAAATCTTTTAAATTTCTTAACTGTGGTTTTAATAACCCCCAAAAAACCCAAAATATCCTTTTTATTTAAGAAGAAACTCAAAAGCTTATGACCAAGGTGGTGTGGGCCATGTGCAATCTACAGTCTAACAGCCTAGCATGGAAATACAATATGTGGTTTACAAAATCCCATTTTCGAAAACAGTTCTCTGCACCCAAATCCCGTGGGAGGGAGAGCTAAACCTTCAGAGAGGCAGACAAGTCTGGGAAACCAGAAATGACTGCTCCCTGCACACACATCTCGGACGCCAGAGGAAAAAGCCAAAGACCATCTGGAACCCTGGTGCACTGAAGTTCCCGGAAGGGGCGGCACAGGTCTTCCTGGTTGCTGCCGCTGCAGAGAGCCCGTGGGCAGCACCCCACGAGCGAACCTGACCCTCGGGACCACAGGTAAGACCAAATTTTCTGCTGCAAGAAAGCTGCCTGGTGAACTCAAGACACAGGCCCACAGGAACAGCTGAAGACCTGTAGAGAGGAAAAACTACACGCCAGAAAGCAGAACACTCTGTCCCCATAACTGACTGAAAGAGAGGAAAACAGGTCTACAGCACTCCTGTCACACAGGCTTATAGGACAGTCTAGCCACTGTCAGAAATAGCAGAACAAAGTAACACTAGAGATAATCTGATGGCGAGAGGCAAGCGCAGGAACACAAGCAACAGAAACCAAGACTACATGCCATCATCGGAGCCCAATTCTCCCACCAAAACAAACATGGAATATCCAAACACACCAGAAAAGCAAGATCTAGTTACAAAATCATATTTGATCATGATGCTGGAGGACTTCAAGAAAGACATGAAGACATTTAGGGAAGCACAGGAAAACATTAATAAACAAGTAAAAGCCTACAGAGAGGAATCGCAAAAATCCCTGAAAGAATTCCAGGAAAACACAATCAAACAGTTGAAGGAATTAAAAATGGAAATAGAAGCAATCAAGAAAGAACACATGGAAACAACCCTGGATATAGAAAACCAAAAGAAGAGACAAGGAGCTGTAGATACAAGCCTCACCAACAGAATTCAAGAGATGGAAGAGAGAATCTCAGGAGCAGAAGATTCCATAGAAATCATTGACTCAACTGTCAAAGATAATGTAAAGCGGAAAAAGCTACTGGTCCAAAACATACAGGAAATCCAGGACTCAATGAGAAGATCAAACCTAAGGATAATAGGTATAGAAGAGAGTGAAGACTCCCAGCTCAAAGGACCAGTAAATATCTTCAACAAAATCATAGAAGAAAACTTCCCTAACCTAAAAAAAGAGATACCCATAGACATACAAGAAGCCTACAGAACTCCAAATAGATTGGACCAGAAAAGAAACACCTCCCGTCACATAATTGTCAAAACACCAAACGCACAAAATAAAGAAAGAATATTAAAAGCAGTAAGGGAAGAAGGTCAAGTAACATATAAAGGGAGACCTATCAGAATCACACCAGACTTCTCGCCAGAAACTATGAAGGCCAGAAGATCCTGGACTGATGTCATACAGACCCTAAGAGAACACAAATGCCAGCCCAGGTTACTGTATCCAGCAAAACTCTCAATTAACATTGATGGAGAAACCAAGATATTCCATGACAAAACCAAATTTACACAATATCTTTCTACAAATCCAGCACTACAAAGGATAATAAATGGTAAAGCCCAACATAAGGAGGCAAGCTATACCCTAGAAGAAGCAAGAAACTAATCGTCTTGGCAACAAAACAAAGAGAATGAAAGCACACAAACATAACCTCACATCCAAATATGAATATAAAGGGAAACAATAATCACTATTCCTTAATATCTCTCAATATCAATGGCCTCAACTCCCCAATAAAAAGACATAGATTAACAAACTGGATACGCAATGAGGACCCTGCATTCTGCTGCCTACAGGAAACACACCTCAGAGACAAAGACAGACACTACCTCAGAGTGAAAGGCTGGAAAACAACTTTCCAAGCAAATGGTCAGAAGAAGCAAGCTGGAGTAGCCATTCTAATATCAAATAAAATCAATTTCCAACTAAAAGTCATCAAAAAAGATAAGGAAGGACACTTCATATTCATCAAAGGAAAAATCCACCAAGATGAACTCTCAATCCTAAAGATCTATGCCCCAAATACAAGGGCACCTACATACGTAAAAGAAACCTTACTAAAGCTCAAAACACACATTGTACCTCACACAATAATAGTGGGAGACTTCAACACCCCACTCTCATCAATGGACAGATCATGGAAACATAAATTAAACAGTGATGTCGACAGACTAAGAGAAGTCATGAGCCAAATGGACTTAACGGATAGTTATAGAACATTCTATCCTAAAGCAAAAGGATATACCTTCTTCTCAGCTCCTCATGGTACTTTCTCCAAAATTGACCATATAATTGGTCAAAAAACGGGCCTCAACAGGTACAGAAAGATAGAGATAATCCCATGCATGCTATCGGACCACCACGGCCTAAAACTGGTCTTCAATAACAATAAGGGAAGAATGCCCACATATACGTGGAAATTGAACAATGCTCTACTCAATGATAACCTGGTCAAGGAAGAAATTAAAAACTTTTTAGAATTTAATGAAAATGAAGATACAACATACCCAAACTTATGGGACACAATGAAAGCTGTGCTAAGAGGAAAACTCATAGCGCTGAGTGCCTGCAGAAAGAAACAGGAAAGAGCATATGTCAGCAGTTTGACAGCACACCTAAAAGCTCTAGAACAAAAAGAAGCAAATACACCCAGGAGGAGTAGAAGGCAGGAAATAATCAAACTCAGAGCTGAAATCAACCAAGTAGAAACAAAAAGGACCATAGAAAGAATCAACAGAACCAAAAGTTGGTTCTTTGAGAAAATCAACAAGATAGATAAACCCTTAGCCAGACTAACGAGAGGACACAGAGAGTGCGTCCAAATTAACAAAATTAGAAATGAAAAGGGAGACATAACTACAGATTCAGAGGAAATTCAAAAAATCATCAGATCTTACTATAAAAACCTATATTCAACAAAATTTGAAAATCTTCAGGAAATGGACAATTTCCTAGACAGATACCAGGTATCGAAGTTAAATCAGGAACAGATAAACCAGTTAAACTACCCCATAACTCCTAAGGAAATAGAAGCAGTCATTAAAGGTCTTCCAACCAAAAAGAGCCCAGGTCCAGACGGGTTTAGTGCAGAATTCTATCAAACCTTCATAGAAGACCTCATACCAATATTATCCAAACTATTCCACAAAATTGAAACAGATGGAGCACTACCGAATTCCTTCTACGAAGCCACAATTACTCTTATACCTAAACCACACAAAGACACAACAAAGAAAGAGAACTTCAGACCAATTTCCCTTATGAATATCGACGCAAAAATACTCAATAAAATTCTGGCAAACCGAATTCAAGAGCACATCAAAACAATCATCCACCATGATCAAGTAGGCTTCATCCCAGGCATGCAGGGATGGTTTAATATACGGAAAACCATCAACGTGATCCATCATATAAACAAACTGAAAGAACAGAACCACATGATCATTTCATTAGATGCTCAGAAAGCATTTGACAAAATTCAACACCCCTTCCTGATAAAAGTCCTGGAAAGAATAGGAATTCAAGGCCCATACCTAAACATAGTAAAAGCCATATACAGCAAACCAGTTGCTAACATTAAACTAAATGGAGAGAAACTCGAAGCAATCCCACTAAAATCAGGGACTAGACAAGGCTGTCCACTCTCTCCCTACTTATTCAATATAGTTCTTGAAGTTCTAGCCAGAGCAATCAGACA